>NC_037669.1:148163233-148453926 GCF_003255815.1 Theropithecus gelada
GGAGGGAGGGAGGGAGGGAGGGAGGGAGGGAGGGAGGGAGGGAGGGAGGGAAGGAAGGAAGGAAGGAAGGAAGGAAGGAAGGAAGGAAGGAAGGAAGGTAAAAGGAAGGAAGGAAGGAAAAAAGGAAGGAAATTTAGAAAGAAAAAATATTTATATGTATTTTTCTGGACTTCCAATAAAATTCTTAAAAGAGATTCTCCACAAGGCAATATGAGCATTTTTAGAACTCTTGGCATGTGTTGTCAAATGCTGTTTCAAATTGTTACAATTTACTCTAACACCAATAACAAATTAAAGTGCTTACATTGCCCCGTTCTCCACGGAATATTATAATTTAAAACATTAAAGCTTTTTGGTAAATAAAAGAGTCAAATGATCATTTATAGCTGTTTTATTATGCACTTTTTTGAACCTCGTGAACTTGAACTTAAGTCTAGATATGTGTATATTAATTGTATTCCTTCTTTGTGAGAATTCTATTGGTATCTTTTGTCCATTTATATCTTGTAGGTCCTACTTTTTATTTCCATTTGTGCCATGCATTTTTATTCATTAAAGTACCTACTCCTTCTTTAATTTCCTTCAGAAAAAAAATTAAAACTGATTTTAAACAGAAATAGTTTCATTTTAAGTACATCAGTTACCTGTGACTAATGATACAATATGAGCTTTTTTAAAATAGCATATTTCCAATGTGTTATGAGCTCTTCTTTTACCAGAATGTCAACATTTACTCTTTGGCAAATTTTAAATGTTAACAATTAAGTATGTGTAGAATTACCTATCATGGAAAAAACAAAAAAAACTGCTAAAATTATTTTAGAAAATGTCATATTTCTGATTAAATGAATGTTTTATTTTATTTTTTTCAAATAAAACACTGTTGACTGTATTTTAACCATCTTCCACATCTCCAAAGAGTAAATTCAGCTGTAATTGTTCAACTAAGAAACAAGTGATAAGGGGGAAGAAAAGGCTCACATTTTCATACAGAATCTCTACCGGATTACTGCATTAACTCACACACACACACACACACACACACACACACACCCCTTTAAGTCTTAATGTCGACATACAAAAATATAGAAAATAATATTCTGAACACCTTTGTACTCACCACCAAGTTTAAGAAATAAACATAACAGATCATTCAAAGTACTATGTAATCTCCCCAGTTACTTTCCTCTCTCCCTTACCCAAAGTTAACCACTATTATAAACTTAATGTTTGTCATTCTTGTGCTTGTTTTCATACTTTCATTTTACTGTACTTTATTTCACTATGCTTTTGTTTCATTATAGTTTCAGTAAACAATATGTGACATTTTTTGAATCATTTAAATTTTGTGTAAATAGTATTATAATCTACATATCATTCTGCAATTTGTTTCTTTACCACACCATTATATTTTTGAGATTTATTCATCTTGGCAAATGTAGCTCTGGTTCATGTTAACTGTTGGATAGTACTTTCCTACTGGAGGTGGTGCCTGTGGCTCAGCAGCATCGGGGGCCCTTGGAGTCGGCTAGAAATGCAGGATCTCAGAACTGACCCTAGACCAACAGCATCAAAATCTATATTTTAAGAAGGTCCCTGTATGATTTAGATGCACACTGATGTTTGCAAAATATTGGCATTGAATTTCATTGCATCAAAATTTCACACTTTATTTCCACTAATGAATATTTAGACTGTTTCTAAATTTTTAATATGCTGATTTGATGTTTTGCTTGTTTTATATTTTTGTTTTTAAGAAAATTTTCCATACACAAAACAAAAAAACTCATTTCATGAATGGCATCATTTAATCACGTAAATGACTTACTGAGGGAGTGGTTCTTTATTCCAGGATGAGGCAGGCTAGTAACATGCATTAGGTTGGTGCAAAAGTAATTGCAGGTTTTTTGGCCAGTGGAAATAATGGCAGGAACCGCAATTACTTTTGCACCAATGTAATATAAATTGCTCAACAGGACTTAATTTTAAAGACATGCTACATTTTCTTACTTTTACTATATTAACTAAAATCCTGCATCTGCTGACCATGGTCAACAAGGTGTCCAATTTCATGAATTTATATGGTTCCCCCACCTCTATATCTATTACACTAGGACCTTAGCCTACAGAGATAAGAATGAGACATTTAATTTTCAGTCCACCATGCTGATGATGAGGATGTTCACAGACTAGACTTATGAAACCCCTTTAAAGGCCTGTAATTCCACTGCGTCTCCATCAAGCTTCATGAGAAGCAGCTTCACTGAGTCTGGTGACCAGCCCCCTGCACTCACAGGCAGTCATTCCCTTCAAGGCCCCCAGGGTGCTGTTTGGCAGACCCTTGTTGGGTAACCTAACATCCCTCCTGCTTTCCTACTGGATGTTTGTGAAACCAACCTGCTGGTTAGTTTCCACATTGGAAACACAAAGCACCACCAGAATTGTCTCCTGCTTTTTAAGTAATTTCTGTTATGACTAAAACTTTTTAGTTGTTTTTTTTTTTTTAGGCCGCTAATTCTCCATTGACAAGGAGAGCTCAAAGCTTGGAAAGAAGCCCGACTAAGTACTCTCATTTCTTTAGCAAGAACATACAACAGAGAAAAAATACTACAAGATGCCAATTAATTTCTCATTACTTATTCTATTCTAAGCTTAACATTTGCTAATGCTGGAGGGTCTAACTCAGAGAACAGTAGCGAAGTTCTCTTCAGGACTGACTGGTCTTAGCACTGAGTTACTATTGTTTTTAACTCATCTCCAACCCAACATCTATTTTATAAATTAGGAAATTGTCACAAAAGAGTATAAATGGCCAAACCAAGTACCAAAGTTGCTCTAGAAATAATGAAGCCAGAGTTCCTCTGAAAAATATCACTTAGGAAATGCCCTCACTGGTTTGATCTAGCGTAAGTCCAATAAGATCTTGCCTTTCTGGGACCATCATAGAGGTTCATTCAAAATTATTTACCAGGAATGAAGCTGCTGTCACATCAGTAACCACTATTACCGAAGAATTAAAAACCAAATGAAAAAAAAAAAACCAGAACATTTGGTCGCTTAGGCAAGGTAGAAGTTGATCTAAAAAATCTGTAGGATTGATAAGTTGTTTCAAGGCAAAATCTAGTAAGACAACAATTACTAAAGACTTGCTGAAGTGGACACAACTAGTTGATGGTAGAGTACAAAATTCTATGAGACTTGCTTCCCCCAAAATTCAATTCAGTCAGCATGCTCACTGCTCAGTATGTGCCTGGTACTTCATGCTTTATCTCGTTTGATCTTTAAGAGCATTCTCATTCTTTAGGGTAATATATGATCACCATCTAACCATATAAGAAAGCTAAACTTCAGGAGGGAAATAAAAGGTATTTATATACCTGGTAAGTAACACAACTGAGATAACAAAGTTTGCTTCAAGTGAAACTTCTAGTTGCAGATCCAGCTTTCTTTCCTGTATGCTTCAATAAATAGACAGTAAAAATACTAGCCAGTTCTACATCCCCAAACCAACCAGCCTCAAAGAAGCTGTATTAACACTCATTATCCAAATCTCTCCATCCCTTGGCTCTTTTCTGCTCAGATTGGACACCATCCACTGGAAAAGAAAAAAAATATTTCTTGGAGACATGCTCTGGAAAATTTCTACTCCTACCTGGACACAAATTTTGATGTGTTCTTTCCTGCCAGGATTTTACTCCATACCGTCAAGTCCCTTTTCTCATACCCAGATTCTTCCTCCATTGAGGCTCCCACGGAGAAGAGGCTTCTGAGCATCCCACCCCACCAGTGTTTATCAGATGTGTCTCAGTCTCATCTGAGGACAGTCCCAAGATAGCACCACGAGAAAATAAAGACAGCCGATTGTTTATTGAGTTCCTGCTATGGGCAAGCTCTGTGTCAATTGTCGTGTTTATATTATTTATTTTTATAAGCCTGTGGACAGGTATTATTATCTTCATTTTCATATAAGGAAACTGAGTTTTAGAAACTTTAAACTATCTGAGACTATATGGATGATAACTAAATTATTAATTTGCCACAGATTTTCAGTCTCTGAACTCTACTCTTCCATTTAGATCTGTGTGTGTGTGTGTGTGTGTGTGTGTGTGTGAAGTGGTTTCTAGACCATTTTATTCTTCCCACAAATATTGATTTATACATATGTCCCCTCTGCTAAGTTTGGAAATATAATAAAAAAACAGACATAGTCCTCATCCTCACGTAGTAACAGTTCTATGGGAAAGGTAAACAGAAATCAAATAATCATATACATATAGAATCCTATGATTATTCATGTCAGACTCCCTGGCCCCCACATCCATTGAGAATGTCTATAGAAGTCCAAAAGTAAATCGCAGACACAGATCAGGATTTTATTTCCCTAAATATTATCACTCCGTAGGTTAATTAATGAATACATATGGATGAATATTCGTTACAGAAGAGCAGAGTTCACCCAAACCCACCCGCTTGTGTTCATCCAGGTCTCAGGATAAATCTGAACCCTGTGAAGTAGCAATTAGTTTCACAAAATGAAAATGACTCTGGGAGAGGCAATGCATGACTGTACAGTCACCAAAAGATATAAAATCCCAAAGCAGACATCGAGGGAGAGAGACATTTTGGAAACAGGGTATGAGTAAATATTTCCTACAATATTATTTTGCTTCACAACACTCTTGGAAGAGAACTGTGACTTCAGAAATTCAATATGAATGCAAAGACTTACTAAGATACTTTTATTTCCATTTTACAGACCTTGTACATATTACAGGCAGTTTCAACTGCCCTGGGAAAAAATATTATAAATGAAAGTTTGGAACATTTCCTTTGAAGGAGAACTCTCTCGTTATTAGGCTGTCTGGGGAAAGGTTGCTTATGGCCAAATGATTAGGAGGATTTTAGGATAATTGCTGCTCAGTGCTCCAGTTTAGAATTTGAGGTTGAGGTTTGAAAGGGCAGAGTTGGCAGAAACTTTATGACATCTTAAATAAATTATAAGAGAGCATTTTCACCACATTTAAAAGAGCATTGTTTCTCAGAACCAGTGAAAGTCTCTCTTGAGCATACTTTATGCCTTTAACAGCCGTAATGTGAAACAGGTAACCTCATTCCTGAGATACTTGCAAGGAAGGGAAGTGACTGCTGGTTTGGGTCCCTGAGACCTCTAATGAAGAAGAGTAGAGATTTTGATTGGGTAGGTCATAGAGTCTTGACTGAGACCAGGTCACATATAGTGAGTGGCCTGTGGTTTGGATGAGGTGATCTTTCTTTTCCATCAGCTGTGATTCTGTTTCCAAAGGAAGATTGGGGATAAAGTTGGAAAGAATGTGGCTCAATGCTCTGAAGCTTCTTCTATGGGTTGGAATAGCCAAACACCCAGAGATCTGAAGGAGAAGAAAGTGGTTTCCTTATAATTGAGGAGGAAATTATGGCATGCTAGATACGGTGCTTACTTCACAGTGATTCATCCTGCGCTAAACAGTTCCTGAGTGCATAGAACCAGGTTACATATTTGCATCAGTAACAGACTGCAGAAGGAAGAACACTACCACAGAGCAGGGGACTCATAAAATAGTGCAACCTGCAAGTCCAATCATGCCACACTCCCATTCAAAAATCCTTCCATGGTCTCCTGATGCCCATAAAATAAAACCCAAACTCCTCAGGATGACACACTTTTATCTAACTAGCCGTCTATTTATCATTTCCTCTTTCCGTATTTGGTACTTCAGGATGCCACCATGCTCCAGTACCGCCTCTACCCACCAACCTTTAAGTACTGGTTTGTCCTTCAAATCTTGTCTCAAACATGAAACGATCTTCCCTGCCAGAAGGTGTTCTTGCTCTGCCAGGGACAGTGACTTGCCACCACCCTCCATTCCACCATTGCAGCACTTTTCATCCATTTGCATGATCACAGTTGGCCTTGTCACAGACTGCAAGGCCCCTGATAACATGGCACACATTGTGGTCTTCTAACTTACTAATGTGTGAATTTGGGCAGATGACTTAATCACTTTGTACCTCAGTTTCCCCACAGGAAGGCTGCTGTTTAGTGCATATTTCCTTTTGCTTTGGAAAATAAAGGGCTGGAGATAATTTTCTGCATGGTGATGTTGAGTGTAAACAGACTGCTCGTGAAATTGAAATTTACAACAGGAAAAAGGACAGTTCAGAAGTGGGGACTCAAAACTTAAGTGATTCAAGAAAAACTATGCTCCGAGATCTTTGGAGATGTTGGGAAGAACAACAGGCTTGGAGTTCAAAACAATCTCATTAAAATCTTGAAGAATAAGTTTGTCTCAAGAGACTTAAAGGTTGAAAGTGGGCAGGGCACAGTGGATCATTCCTGTAATGCTAGCACTGTGGAGGCCAAGGAAGGTGGATCACTTGAGCTCAGAAATTTGAGACCAACGTGGGCAACATGGCAAAACCCCATCTCTACTAAAAATACAAAAAATTGTCCGGTGTGGTGGCGCATACCTGTAGTTCCAGCTACTTTGGGAGTTGAGGCAGGAGGATCACTTGAACCTGGGAAGTCGAGGCTGCAGTGAGCCAAGACTGTGCCACTGAACTCCAGCCTGGGTGACACAGTGAGACCCTGTCTCAAGCAAAACAAACAAAATAAGATTTAAGGTCATCCATTTAATTATTGGTTATGTGCTGGTTCCTATTTCCAAGCCATGTCCCAGGAATTAACTAACTTCTTTCATGCCTTCAGCAAGATTATGTCAGTAGCTGTAAGACAGATAGATAAATAGAAAGAGAGAGAATCAAAGCTAGACACTGGTCAGGCTTTCATAAAGCCCCCCTGAGTAAATGCAAGAGACTCGGTATTCAGTCATTCAGACAACAATCTCTGTAGGGTATGCCCCAGGCATTGGGCCTGCCCCAGTACTTCAGGTACACAGAGAAATGAAAGGGCCTCCCCCAGGCTTCAGACTGTAGCCTAGAAATCTTCAAGGACTAGGAACAGTGAAATCCAGTCTCCTTCAGCTCCTGTAACACCCCTATAACTTGATCTGGCAAGATCTTTACATGGTTAAGTACATATTCTATTCTGAGGTGGTAAAATTGGTATTTCCATGTCCATGAAGTTCGTTCTACTTCAGCAACTGCAGTGTTCTAAGGAGGATTATTCTCACTTTTATTTTGTAGTTTCTGAAACATCCTTAGGAGGTTGGTCTTACAGTCAAAATATCAACCCTTGAAACCTGTGCATGAAAGGGATACTGATAATGCTATTGTTCACCCAGTCTCACAAAAGAACATCATAATTGAGGAAGAGATCACTGTCACCTTTATAGTAGCCCTCTATGACCTTAGCTATAATGGCACAACCTCCTTTCAATGTGTAAAGAACAGATATAAATAAAGTAACACCATAATACATCCTTAGCAATATGAAATACCTTTTTCTAGGACAGAATGGAGACAGCTAACTAAAGTCTTGCAATGTTAACCCATCAATCACTCAGCAAGCCTTTAATGAAAGACATAGCACATCTGTTGGCCCAGGTCCTCTCAACACTGGCTTTTGGCTTCCTTAAATAAAGTCTACATGTTTCTTAAGTTCCACAAAAAATGCAAACCGTTTAGAGATGGCATCTAAGAAAAAATAAAATAATTTTTTTCCTGAAATAGACTTTTAAAATCAATAATGATTCTTCACTATTTTCTTGATCAACTTGGAAATTTAGTGCTTGCTCTAGATTTGAAAGTCAGTATCTTTTCCACACCATGAGGCATTGCTTCCAGGACCAGCAGGATGCAGAAAATGCTTTCCAAGAGTTCATCGAATCCCAATCGATGAATTTTTTATGCTACTGGAATAAACACATTTATTTCTCATTGGTAAAAATGTGTTGATTGTCATTTTTGACTAATAAGGGTGTGTTTGGGCCTAGTTATACTGATTTAAAATTCATGGTCCAAAACCGTAATTACTTTTGCACCAACCTAATATGCATTTCACCTGCAATAAAATATACATTCTGTTAGTAAAGCAGAAGTAGAGAACAGAGATTATTTGGTAAGCAGTAGTTTTTCCACAGATGAAAGAATGTCTGAATCAGAATGTCAAGTTATTAATTTACAGCAAGAAATATTGTGGTCTTATATTGAGGAGTAGGAAGAATTGAGACAGAAAATCAAGTTAACCCCTTAAGTATAAACCTATCTGCAGGTATGCAGACGGAAGTTGCCAAGAATATTATGAACCTAATCAAACAGGTAACTACAGTTAGAGAAGCAAGACAAAGCACAAGTCAAAAGCCAATAAATAAAGGAAGACAAATAAGAAAAGAAACATCAGTATAACAGTGGAGCAAGGAAGCCAGAGCAAGACAACCAAACCAGATCAAAACTCAAGCGATTTATAAAGGAAATACTTGCAGAGCTAAAAATAATTCTGCATAACAAAGTTTTTCAACTTCAGCACTATTGACATTTTAGACTAAATAATTATTTGTTGTGGAGGGCTGTCCTACATTGTGGGGTGTTAGCTGTGTCTCTGCTATTCACCAATTTTCAGTTATATGTTCCCCAGTTATGACAACCAAATGTTTCTAGATATTGCCTACTGTCCCTTAACCCGAAGCAAAATTACCTACAGTTGAGGACACTGTTGTCAAGCTTTGTTGACGTTCCAGCAAGTTTTACAGTTCCAACTCTGAGAATGCCTTAAAAGCACTGACCAGTTTCTACAGAAAATGACAAGAATAGAAACCAATAGCCCAGATCGGCATGGTGGCTCAAACTTGCAATCTCAGCACTTAAGGAGGCTGAGGCAGATAAATTGCTTTGAGCTCAGGAGTTCAAGACAAGCCTGGAAAATATGGCAAAACCCATCTCTACAAAAAATATAAAAATTAGCTAGGTATTTTTTGACTCGCGCTTATAGTCCCAGCTACTTGGGACATGAGGCTGGAAAATCACTTGAGCCCAGAAATGGAGGTTGCAGTGAGCCAAGATCATGCCACTGCACTCCAGCCTGGGTGACTAAATGAGACGCTTTCTCAAAAAAAAAAAAAAATAAAATGAAATAAAAAATGAAAAGAAAAAAAGAAATCAATAGCCCAGAGGGACTTGAAACTTTCGCACTGACAATTTTTGTTTGTATTTCCCGTGTCTTGTCTCTCAGGTAATGTGACTATCAAACGTATTGATAGGGACATCAGGGAGTTGGAGGCAACCTAAGAGCTCAATAGGGAAGGGGTCAGTAAAGTAGTGTTGTTGCATGCTATGGAATCCAAGGCAACAGTTAGAAATGAGGAACTAGATGGATGTACAGTAACATGAGTATAACTAGGTCTACAGAGTTATGTTTAAAGAAATTTAAAATACAGATATATGCAAAGCCACCCTACACATTTTACAAGAATTCAGACTTATTGAAGGATATTTATCAAACACATTAAAGTAAATTTTATATAAGGGAGAAGAATGGGATTGGAGATAACAGAGGGAAAATTAAATTAAGATTGAAGCCTTATATAGTACAATATATATAGTATGCCATTAAGAGTATAATTAAATTAACTCTCAGCACTTACTGTTCAATAATTCAAAAAAGAAAGATAAAATGGAATTGGATATATTAAATTCGCATTTTCACTGGACAGTTGATGTATTGTCATGCTGGAGGTTTTCTCAGCACTGAGCAGCCTCATCATTTGTACATAAGTTGTGCAGCATTTTTCTGACTTTCTAATTATGATACAACTCCTAAGCTTTAAGTTATAAATAATCAAGGACTTATGACAGGTGGTAAGCTGAACCTCTACAACAGTAACCAAGCTCCATTTAGATCATTTTAAATAACCAAGCTATTTTGTCACCATTTTTTATGTAGAATCTACATTCTTCCTCCCTGAACGTAAACATAGAGCATTGGCATATCACGTTAGTCTGATGAACAATTATCACCACTGAATCTGATATGGGGCATATGCACAACTAAACTGTTTACCGGCTTTTGCCTCTTTCAGGTTAGTGCATGATAGTGGAGATGACGTTTGAAACACAGAAAATTCTGGTATTGAAGCTCCTTCTTCTTTATCCTAAAGGGATGCCGTCTAGCTCCTTGAGCTAGTCATTAAAAGCAGCCAAAGTGATTGAGTCAAGCAGCCTTGTTAAATGGCTTTATTATGAACTCGATGTGCAAGAAAAACAAATGGGGGAAAATCTCCAAGAATTTCAGTGTTAACACAAAGGTACAATTTTACAATAGTGAATTAACACTCACAAGATGCATCCTTGATGATCATGGAGGTTACATTCCAGTTATGAAATTGCTTGTGTTTGAAAGAAAGGGAAAGAAATTACTACCTTGTTTCAGCCACAGTTAGCAGGAGGTCTTCTGACACTTCCAGCTTAATCTAATCCTAATCAATCCAGGGTCATGATCCCAAAAAGATTAAAAACCATCACGCTTTCTTAAATTGATCTAATTTCTAAACTTCTTGAGGTCAGGACTATCTCTTATTCACACTGTAAAACACTACCATGCATCTAGTTAGAATTCAATATATATATTATTTTTTATTAAACTCATCCACAGCTGATCGATATACTTTTTGATATTAAAATATTTATGGTAAATGGGGAGCCCCACATATTGTTTGCAGCTGCACTTTTCTGCTCAAGTATTTCCATTTAATTTGTTTCCAAATTGAATGAAAGCCTCTCAGGCTGTAAATCCCAGGAGGTGAGCTTTTGTCATCAGACTGTTGAAACGTCCCAAGATAACTATTTTAACATCAGAATCTGATCTGGCTCCAGTATTATTTCAGGGTTGATTTAAACTGTATACAATTATCCTGCCTTTACAAAATGGAGTTGCCTTTTTATAACAGAAAAGATGCTCCCTTTTTTGAATCTCAGTGAAACAACTAGGCAGCTGACAAGCAGTCTGTCCCAAGATGGGGCTTTGGCTGGGAAATTACTACACATTAATGAAGGACCCCTTTGTCTACTCCAACCAAATCACAGCACCTAGGAATTCAAGGGCTAAAATAAGAGAATTGAAAGCTGGTGTAGCATGACAATCACAAGAAGGAACATTTCAAAGTTTGTTTTGTTTCGTTTTGTTTAAGTTTTGCTCTCCACCCACAACTTATTCTCAATCTATTTTACTATCCCACTAAATACCATTCTAGGTTACATCTGAGAAATAAAATCTCCCCGGTTTTCTGCTGTTGAATCCTCCTGTGTCATTAAGATAAAACAAGCACAGTTTGAACCAAAAGTATCTGCCTAGTTTTGTATGTTACAGGGAAAATTTGAAATTTGAGTACAGCAATCACTTCAGCAAAGGTTTTGGAAATGAGTAGTTTTCCTTTTATGGCAACTCATTCCAGTCACTTCTCTGTTCTCTGGCAAGTCTAAACAACAACTTAAACACTTCTGTACTTTGTTCAAATCTTGGAACAGGAAAGTTATTCAAGGACATAGATCTAATGCTGAAGTTCCATCACTTTCCCCAGCATAAATTACAACCTCTGCAAGGTGCAGAGAGAAAGTTACAACCCTTATGTCTTGCTGAGAGGGAATCTTAACTCCCTTCCATGCCACCCTGGCCCCCACAGAAGCCTCTTGAGGCAAGCAAGCTGTGTCAGCAAAACCACGCAAGACTCTATCTCTATGACTCTGCCCGGTGATTCCGCTAAGGCAAGAGTCCCAGGACCTCCTCAGTTGTGTCATGTTTGATTGTGGTGGGTCCTGTGCTGGCACAGACTTGAAGATGTGTCAGCTGTGCCAGTGTTGGCTCCTTGGAGTGCCACAGGGTAATTGTGACCAGGCTGCAGAAATCACCAGTGGAAGCACTGCACCTCGGCAATGACAAAGAGACAGAGAGAGAGAGAGAGAGACAGAGAGAGAGAGAGAGAAAGAGAGAGAGAGAGAGAGGTGGGGATGAAGGGGGGGCTAGTGAAGGAAAGAGAAGAGGGAGGAAATGAGGGAGAGAGAGCAAGAGAGAGAGAGGAAGAGAGAGACAGACAGACAGACACACACACAAAGAGAGAGAGAGAGAGAGAGAAAGAGAGAGAGAGAGAGACATTACCCAGAACTCCTCACATAGTCTGGAACTTTGGAGAAGCAGTGGGGGCCAGACTGACTGGGTTTGAATCCCAGCTCTGCCACTGCGTTGCTGTGTGATCTGCAGTAAGTTACTTGTCTCTTCATGCTTTACTTCCCTATCTGCAAAATGAGGATAAGGCAACCTAATTCTTAGGATTATCATGAAAACTAACAGAGCAAAAATTTGTAAAGTACTTGGAACAATTCCTGGCACATGGTAAAATCTACATAAATGTTTGTTAAGTACATTTTTTTGCTTAGGTTTCACCCAACAGAGGATTCACCAAAGTCCTAGTTTCTTACATAAAAATGGGCTTCTAAATTCAAGTATAGCTTCTCCCAAGAATTTAGTACTATTTCTATTTTCTAATACCGTAGTTCTCGCTTTCCCACAGCTTCACTTTTCATGGTTTCAGTTACCTGAAGTCAACAAGTATGAAAATATTACATGGAAAATTCCAGAAATAAACAATCCATGGTTTTAAATTGCTTGCTGTTCTGAGTTGCATGATGAAATCTCACACCATCCTACCCCATCCTGCCAGGGACATAAATCATTCCTTTGTCTAGTGTATTCACACTGTATATGCTTAGTCGCCATCTGGGTTATCAGACCAAATATCATGGTATCTCAGAGCTTGTATTCAAGTAACACTATTTTACTTAATTGTTCTTATTTTATTGTCAGTTATTGTTAATATCTTACTGTTCCTAATTTATAAATTAAACTTTATCAAAGGCATGTATGTGTAGGAAAAAAACATAGTATATACAGAGTTTGATGCTATCACAGTTTCAGGCATCCTTTGGGTGTCTTGGAACATATCCTCTGCAAATAAAGGGGGACTACTGTATAAAATGTATCTCACATCGATAAGCATCAGTTTGGCTCATGTCAGCTGATTTACACAGCACCATAAATGAACAAGGCACTGGGCTATGCATTGCAGAGTATGCCATGGCATGTTAGTAGAGGGAATGAGAAGCCATGTGCTCTTAGGCAAGTCACTTACTCTCTCTGGGTTGAATATTTCCCTGTCTAGAACTATCTCAGGGGAGGTATGTTCCAGCTTTAACAGTCTGTAAATCAAATAATGTATCAGTATATACATACAATGAACTAAAGAGAAATACAAAGTATTGTGAGGGTCCAAAAGAGAGAAGATTATTTATTAATCTTTAGTCTCTAGATTTAGTTACAATTATCGATGCACACTGCCTCACCTTACATTGTTGTCCTAGTAATTCAAATTTTTAAAGGCATGCATATTAGGGTCAGAAGTAGTATTGTTTAGTATAAGTTGTAAAATTTAAATTGTACAGTATTTTCAAGTTTTAATTACAGAGTTTTGAGGTATGGAGTTTATCAAATAGAAATGTTTTTTAACAATAAAGGAGAATTATTTGCATCTTGCCTAAGCAATACAGCTCTCTATGTTATAATACCTCAACTGTCCCAGTTCCAGCTCACACCAACTTAAGCAAGACCTCTAGCCCATTGCAAACTGCCTGTATCAGGGGGTCCAGAAGGAATCTCACATGTGCTCAACCACAAGCCTACTCACCACTGTCTAAGCTGCTCCCCAAGAATTACTGCTCTGCTTTGCTCCTCAGAACCTCTGCAGTCATCATGTACATACAGAAGTCTCCTTGTTAGTTGGAACCAGCGCTGTTCAAGGCATAATGCTCACCGCGTTGCTAATACCAGTTCCACCAAGCACTTAAGGCTACTTTGTGTTGCTCCTACCTGGAGGGTCCCCCTCCCTTAGAGCACTCTCAGGCTCCACAGTCCTGCAGTGGTACACTCTTGGTTCTGCAAGGGCTCAGGCTGTGTCATCATTAGAGCACAGTGGGAGGAAATCAGCTCACCTGGTTATGTTAAAAATCACTGGAATGAGGCCAGGCACGGTGGCTCACGCCTGTAACCCCAGCACTCTGAGAGGCCCAGGCGAGTGGATCACCTGAGGTCAGGAGTTTAAGATTAGTCTGGCCAACATGGTGAAACCCTGTCTCTACTAAAAATACAAAAAATTAGCCAGGCATGGTGGTGCGCACCTGTAGTCCCAGCTACACAGAAGACTAAGGTGGGAGGATCGCTTGGACCTGGGAGGCAAAGGTTGCAGTGAGCCAAGATTGCACCACTGCACTCCAACTTGGGTGACAGAGCAAGAGTCCATCTCAAAAAATAAATAAATAAATAATAATAATAATAATTACTGGAATGGTCCTCAAAAGCAGCATTGTTGGTCCAAAAATATTACTAAGTTTGGTAATAGTCTTTTGAGTGTTAGTTACATATTATATTTCCTCCCAAGGACCCAAATGTGCTGTCAGTGGTTAAGCGACACCACCCTGTACCAGTTGCCCCACTCCCTTCCAGTATGAAAGGCCTCATCCTCAGGCTCTGCTGACCTCAGCAGACTTCCTTCCTTAGGATGAGGTCTCCCCAGCAGAGCGACAGAGCGAGACTCCGTCTCAAAAAAAAAAAAAGGGACAAAGGTGTAGTCACAGCAAGCTAGGTCACTATAAATGTAAGTGATGTAAATTTATTCTCTTTAGAGAAGAAAACCTTTTATCCCTGAAAGCCAAGTATCTATGCTAGGGGTTGTCAAACTTCAGTGTGAGTGTGAATTACCTGGTGAGGCTGCTAATAATATAGATTCAAAGCTCCATCCCTTGAGATTCTGACTTCAGGCAGTCTTTGGTGGAGGTCCCAGGACCACATTTTTAAAATGTGCTTGCAGCAGCCACAGCTGCACCATCAAACACCCAAATATGTTTGCAATGGCTGGATGAATCCATAGCAAAGTGAAATCAGAAGACCGTAGGAATCTATAAAAAGCCTCAGGAAATAATAGGCTTATTTATTCTCTTCCAGTCAAAGATAATGCTCATCTCTGGATGCTCATCTGAGAAAATAATATTTTCTATATTTCCTAGTAAAATTACTTTCTACATGGTATGAATTCTTATTTCAATCCTTCTGTTATTTGCCTGCTTATAAGTTCTTATAATATTTACTACAAAGAAACTCCATTGAGAATCTCTCCAAATTATTCTATGTTGCCAATTATAGAAATCTAAATTAATAAGATTCCCTCTGTTTCCCTACCTCAATTAATTTATCATTCATGCAAAATAAAACTGTTTGGTGTTTAGAAACCTTTTCACTTTAGCCTTTTTTTAGAATCAGAGGCTTTGTGCCTTTAGTCCCAGCTACTTGGGAGACTGATAAATGGGAGGATTTCTTGAGCCCAGGGGGTCAAGGCTGCAGTGTGTCGTGATCGCACCACTGCATTCCAGCATGGGTGACAGGGTGAGTCGGTCTCAAAAAACAAAAACAAAAAAATCAGAGGCTTTGCAAATTATGAACTTCTCATCTGACCATTTATTTGATACAAACTGTTTATAACTTGTTAATAACATGGTCTGCCAATCCAGTACTTGCACTAACTTCTAAAGTTTATGGAAGAGTAGATTTAAATGATCACCTACCCAGGGCAGAGTCCTGCAAGTTACCTGGACCAGTGGTTCTCAAAGTGTGGCACGCAGACCAGCAATGTCAGCATCAGCATGCCCTAGGAATTGCAAACAAGTTCCCAGCCAAGGACTACTAGGAGCCTTTCAGGTGGTTCTGTTGCTTGCTAGAGTTTGAGAGCCACTACCCTGTAAGGCTTCTCTCTCTCTCTCACTTCTGCATTTTCTAAGCAACAAGCACAGCCTAGTATCATAACTCCTATTTCTCCTGCCAGTTCCCTCCTTTCTCATATCCCAGTTGAATCCTTTATCATAGTTTATCCATGCTGTGAAAGAAGCCTCTGTATGTCCCATCTCTCTAATCTTGCTCCTTCCACTTCAACCCTCCTCACAGAGCCCAGAGTCATCCTTCTGTATGCTAATTTACCCTTGATTTTTCCAAATTAAAATCCTCCAAATGCCTGCAGGATGAAATCCAAAGACCCTAAAATCTTCATAAAAGCTTTTCATTATCTGGCCTTCCTTTAAGGCTTTATGTCTTGATTAGCAGTACACCTTCCCTTATTCTGTTGTCTCTTGGCCTTTGCATATGCTGATCCTTCTGCCTGAAATGAATTATTTAAACCAGAAACCTTGACATATATATATAAAAATCATTCTCATCTATTGCCTGAAGCAGAGCTACTTTTCCTTAATCTTCCCCTCTCTGACCACTGCCCTCCATTTCACGCACACTCTATAAAGCAAAAGCAAAATCCTCTCCCTATTCTTTTTGGTATAACTTCAGTAAAGCCTCACTTCTCTGGGCAGCCTCCCATAATCACTCCTTGAAGATAAGTTGCCTTGTCCTTTGTGCTCCAATGCACTCTGCAAGAGAGCTATTTTCAGGCCTTTCATGTACTACTACAATTTATAAAAATGATAGTCTTTCTATTAAGGACAGGACTGTGTCTTGTTCCATGCTGGAATCTTAATAACCCCAACACCTAGCACAGTACTTGGTCCAAAGATGCCAAATGATGTTGATTGGTAAAACCTATGATTAAATGAAAGAGTAAATGCATGCCAGATAATATGTTTTAAAGAAAAAAGCTTGTACTAAGAAGTTATTTGCAAAATGGGCTTCTATTTTCTGCTGCATTACTTTCCAGGTTACAAACCAGTGGCCAGGAATCAAATACTCTCCACGTACATGTCTTATTTTTTTAGCAAGGTGTTTTACATTTTTAAAGATATGTTTAGATGGGGCATGTACCCTCTCTCCAGTTGCAGTCCCTTCCATCCTTTTTTATCTTGCTTCCACCAGATTCACAAATTCATGTTACCATTTTGGCTCATGAAGGCATGTGAGTTCACCACCAACTTTATCTGCTCTTCTGGACCCGATCTTTGGCTCCTGTTTCTAAGCCATAGGTCTTGTCCTCTGTCACAGTTGCTTCCCAAGTCCTCCCCTCTGCACCACACCCCCACATTCATAGATACATACATGTACACTATACAGCTCTCACTATCTCTCAGTGGTACTCACCCGGGGCCTCTCTGGCTGCAGGTGAAATCTGCTGCTTCTCTGGCTTGGTGCCTTCTCATGTTCCCTACTCAGGATTTTCCTAACCCCCAAGGCTTAGAGGGTAATCATTAGGGCACAATCACCAGCTCTGACACATTCAACTGACCTTGGAACAGTTTCTGTTTCTAAGCCTCAGTTTCCTCATCTGTAAATGGAGCACTATGTCTTCCTTATAGATTCATTGGAAGATTTAAATGAGAAGTAAATAAGTTAAAACATATTATGTAGTATTGTTTAATCAGTAGAATGTTATTAAATTCTATCTTTCTGAAGTTGGTTAAGGCAACACAGCTCCATTAATGTAACCAAAAAGAGTTACAAGTTGAGTATCTGTAATCTGAAAAGCTGAAATCTGAAAAACTCTAAAATCTGAAAATTTTTGATCACTGACATGACATTGAAATGAAATGCTTATTGGAACATTTCAGATTTCAGATTTTTAGACTAGGAATACTCAATCAGTATATTGCAAACATCCCAAAATCTGAAAAAAAAAAAATCACACACACACACAAATCTAAAGCGTTTATGGTCAAACTGTGTTTATCAGTGAGCTTCTACTATATTAGTCTACTCAAATACATTACTCAACAAATCCTTACACAATGACAGCTACAAACTGTGATTAAGTACTGTCATTTCTATTGTACAGAAAAGGGAATTGAAGCTCAGAAAAGTTAAAATGTTTGCAAATGATAGTAAATGTCATACAACAGAAAGAAATGATAATGGCCACAAGCAATGAAAGCATTTTTTAAGTCATCTAATAAGGAGTCAGAAAGCTGGTAACCCCATGGTTGGGCTGGTGATTCAACAAGGTAGGGGCAGTAGGTCCGGGTCACTGGTATCATCTTGTCCTCACCCTCTTGGTCCTAAGATGACTGTGGCCATTTTATCCATGTGCAGGTCCAACACAAAAGGGAGTAAGGGTGGTGACCAAAAAGAATTACTTTCTCCTCATGTTGTTCTCTCTTTTTAATGAAAAGATTTCCTAGAAATGCCCTGGCAGCATCCCCTTACAGTTTATTGGACAAAACTGAGTCACACAGACTCGCTGGAAGGAAGGCTGGGGAAGTTGGAATCTTAATTTCTCAACTTCTCACGAACAAAGAGAAGGAGGCTGGGAATGGGTGTTAGGTTAGCCAAACAACTGTCCTCCACAGGTAGACTTGGGAGAACAGGAATTCTCATACAAATTGTTTGATTATAAAGGCCACATCCTTTGTATTACTCTATACTTCCTCTTTTGTTGTAGGAATGTAAATTATTTTTTAGAAATTTAACGTATTAGGAAAAAATCTAAACTAAGGTTTTCATTACCATTCTGAACTCTTTCAAATAAAATCTGATTTCTGTCTCCAGTGACCTATGATAGAAATGGCATGTTATAAATAAACTATTATGTTTATGAAATAGGGATATTAACTCTCTTGGAAAGATGTTTTGCCTTCAATATTAAAAAAAATATGAGTGGCATTATAAAGCAGGAGTCATCAAATTGGCAACAGATTTCAGATATATTTAAATTGGAGGGGGGTGGATTATATGCTTTAAAAGATCCATTTTATATTTTTGATCATAAATTCATGTAACCTAGGTAACATGTTTCCACTACATCTTTCAACCAAATATGTCTTCAACATTTTCAAATTTCAAGCCAGAATCCTGTTCCAAAGGCTTTTTGTGTTTGCTTAAAGACTAGAGTTGAATTTCAATTTATTTTAGCAATCCACAGATAGTTATTAAGATGTAAATATATAAAATGTTAGAATATTTCAATTTAGTTTTTTAAAGATTTTACGTATTTACTTATTAATTCAATTTAACTATTAAAATGCAATTCAGATCCAAGTTTTATTCCAAAGTTAAAATTGCCAATCATTCAGTATTCAGGGTTTCTTTGTTTGTTTATTTAAATAGAGATGGGATCTTGCTATCTTGCCCAGGCTGGTCTCGAACTCCTGGGCTTAAACAATCTTCTCACGCTGGCCTCCCAAAGTGCTGGGATTTCAGGCGATATAAATAGGATATTTGTCCCCACCCAAATCTTCTGTTGAAATGTAGTCCCCCACCAGGTGCGGCCTGGTGGGAGGTGTTTGAATCATGGGGGCAGATCCCTCATGAATGGCTTAGGCCATCCTCTTGGAGATAAGTGAGCTCTTCTCTGAGTTCACAGGAGATCTGGTCATTTGAAAGTGTGTGGCACTGGCCAGGCACAGTGGCTCATGCCTGTAATCCCAGCACTTTGGGAGGGCGAGATGGGCAGATCACAAGGTCAGGAGATCGAGACCATCCTGGCTAACATGGTGAAACCCCATCTCTACTAAAAATAAAAAAAAAGTTAGCCGGGCGTGGTGGCAGGTGCCTGTACTCTCAGCTACTCGGGAGGCTGCGGCAGGAGAATGGCGTGAACCTGGGAAGTGGAGCTTGCAGTGAGCCGAGATAGTGCCACTGCACCCAGTCTGGGCAACAGAGCGAGACTCTGTCTCCAAAAAAAAAAAAAAGAAAGAAAGTGTGTGGCACCTTGTCTCCCCCGCTCTCTCTTTCTCTCTCTTGCTCCTGCTCTTGTCATGTGACATGTCTGCTCCCCCTTTTGCTTTCCACCATGGTTGTAATCTTCCTGTGGCCTGTCTAGAAGCCAAGCCAATGCCAACACGATGCTTCCTATAAAGCCTGCAGAACCATGAGCCAGTTAAACCACTTAGTGAAATAAATTACCCAGTTTTAGGTATTTCCTTATAGCAGTGGAAAAACAGCCTAATACAACAGGCATGAGCCACCGTGCCCAGACAGTTTTGTAAGCAATAATTGTATTTGCCTTATTAAAGGCAAAAAGAAATGAGTGTCTCCTTATCTAAAAATTAGCAAGGTGTTTTAGGGCATAAGAGAACAGACCTCTGTTTTAGTCTGAAAAAATCACCACAATTAACTACACTGGTTGTCAATAATGGAGTAGTTTCCCCAATTTAATACTTCATTTTTGATTTCTGAATCACTTTCTATTTTCAATATAAAAGGAAAAGGTAAATTATAAATATGGTGCTCAGATTTGCCATCTGAAGACAAAACATTTATAAAAGAACATTAAAGGAATATTATCTGCAGGGATGCAAACTATTTCCCCATTAAAAGAAATAAAAAACCTTCAAGTATCTAATAGAGACAGTGTTTATAAAAACAGATGGTTACAAAATAGTAATTGAAAGCTAAGCATGGTTATTGATCTCAGAACTGTCTGATGAACAGCGCTAGTTTAAGGCTGCCTTCATTAGAACAGCATTCAGCTGTTTGCAACAGTAAGCAACTAAGAGTAGCTTCACTGTATAAGAGTTTATTGTTTTGCACAGCAAGAAGCTGAGAAAAGGCAGTCCAGGGGAGGGATGGCACCTAAATGATGCCATCAGGGCCAATTCCACAATCTGAATTGGGCCAGCCTTTATCCTCACACTAGTTGCCTCATAGTCACAAGGTAGCTGCTGCACTGCCAGGCAATCAGTCTCATTGCATGTGGCAGACAAAAGGAAGGGAGGTGTGAAGTCTAGTCATTTGCCCTACATAACTGTGACATTTTATGACACAATTTAAAAGCATTGATTCTAGTCCTTCATTTTTGACTAAAAGAAAACTGAAACATTTTGAGGTCAAATGGCTTGCCCCAGGTGGCTCAGCTAGTTAACAGTTTGCTCAAGTCCTCTTAGTCCTTGGGCTGATGTCATTTCCATTGGGCTCACCACTTTCGGGTAGCTGGATGGGTTTCCTTTGGAGTGTCAATAATCACAGCACTGGGACTCCTCCATATTCCAAAGAAAAGGTTGGGTCTCTGCCTCATAAGAACCTTTATAGCATGAATACCTAGCAAGTAGGGCATACTTCTCTATCATCCATAGTCTCAAGGCTCCTTGGCAATAAAAAGCCAGAGTATAAAGAAATCTTGGTGGAGAGAACAGTGATCACAGTCGTGATGACTGTGGCAGTGAAGGTGGGGGTGGTTTTTTGGGGAAGGGAGTGGGAGGTGAGGGGTTGGTGTGGAGGAAAGAGAATTCAGTTCACTTAGAATGTGGAGGTTCTCGGTATCTATTTTTCTCACATTTGCAGACCACATCAAAGCATGGAGACAAACGTAAAGGTCTTATTTGACATCCTATTACTACATAAATAGAAAAGAAAGCTCATAATTATCATGGAAATTATATAGATGGCCTAGTGCTTTAACCACCTCCAAAAAGATTAAGTAGTTCCTATTTGACCGAGATGAGTACTAAATTCCTGTTATCAAAATAACTGGGTCATGCAGCTCAATAGGATAACTATTGACTAAGAGTGGCATCATGTAGTTAATCAGAATTCTGCTTGGGAAAGCTGAAACACATCCTGCTATGTGTAACGGCAGATGGCCCCAGCATGCCTTCATGCTTGCTCAGATGTTATTAATCTATGACCAAAGGAACAGGTGGCAAGCAGAGACCGCACGATTTCCTTCAAAAGTCACCACATCTACAGAAAAGTATGAATTGTCTCAACACTTTAGAATCTCCATAGTGATAATTTTTAATAGTTGTACTTTTTAAGCAAGTGGAAATGAGAAACTCACATTTTATCTCCATTTTCCTAGTGTCTACGAAAAACTCCATAGAATTATTTTTGAGTATTCACTCACTTAAATACTTAAAATAGAACATTAACTCCACATTTAAAGAAAAATTCATTAAACCTGAGTAGTTCATTACCATGATATGCATTTGATTATATTTTATAGCAGGAATAAGAGTTTCCCCAGTATAAAGCATTCAACCAAATTTGTTACAGATTAAGATATATTTGGAATGTAAATTATTCTAAACCAAAACTATTTCCTTTCTGGTTCCCTTCTGCGCAGCCCTAGGACATTACCCTAGGACCAGATAGATCAATACCTCTGTGAACCTCCTGGAGGAAGGGTCCCAACAAGCATCATTAGTCCACATTGCTATACTTCAGGGAAGCAATTAAAATACTAGCATAGGTAATTAAAACTGCAAATTTATTACCTGCAGTTATTAAAATGCCATGGCCAGATGCTATTCAACATTACCCAAATAGCTTTCTTTTCACATTATTATTTGTATTAGTGAAAGCCATTTAAAAAAATGAAATCCCATTTTAATATATCTTTGTATTTAGATTGTTGTTCTTGCCTAAGAAGAAGAAAAATAGCTAATCCCTTCACAAATGAAAATTACTTTCTTGTGTTCTGAACTAATTTAATCTAAATTGTTAACTCTGTGGAAGGTGAGTTCAGAAAGGAGAAATCTTATCCCAAGGGCTAGAAGGAGAACAGGTTTATCTTACTTGTGCATCTGGTACCCTAATTCATAAGGGCTTAAACTCTGGACTTACTACTCGTAGCTCACAGCCAGCAGCAAACCCTTTTATGCAATAAATTCTGCAGTGGCAAAGCAATAAGTTAATAAGCTCAACCCGGGGGGAACGTACAAGATAAATACAGAGCTACAGCATAAACCTTTAGGAATTGGAAAGGAACAGCTGTTGAATTCTCATGGGAAACTGCCTGTAGGTGATATTTGGGAGACAGGAAGAATGGGACGTAGAAAGACAACACCCTCACTTCACCCAGCATAGAAAGGGAAAATGCAACCCTCCAAAGCAAGCAGTTCTGACTCACAAGTGTGAAGTCTGTTTCTTCCTATGCAAATGATCACCAAAATCTGCTTGTGTTTTAGACTCACCTCTGCAAAAATAAACATGTAGCTGTTAAAGGTTTACATTTGGGGCAAAATACTGAATGCTCTTAGAAAAGTCTGCCTGAGATCTGCTTATTCATATTTCGTGTCAACAGAAAGCCCCCCACATCTCTAGGTTACTTCTACTCCACTCTACATGTAAAACAGCATTATATTTGGGATTCAGAAACCAGGCCCTGACAGGCGTTTTAAATAGCATCAACACATCTTTTGTCTGTAGGGAATTAGTTTCTTGCCATTCTTCCTTTTCAGGCTTAGCCCATGACACAGACAATTAGAAAACCCCATTCAACCAGATGGTGCTAAAAAGATTTCATCGTAATGTGCTTTCTAATTTCAATTGGATTGAAGGGGGACACGTGAAGGTCATTGCTAATGTTTCCCCCAGACTAGACCTTGAATGAAGTCTCTTAGGCAAGTTTGTTCCTGCCTGCATGTTTCATTACCCTTGCAAAACTTCTGTCAAAGCAAAGCTGTTGGACAGGTTCATGTTTAAGAGCCTTAGGAAGCTCCATCTTAGCAGCAATTACAGCATCTACTAAAAATAATTTACAGAGACACACAGAAAGTGTGCATGAAGGTGAACAGTTTGAATGTTTCTGCCTCCTATAGGCAAGATAAACAGCTTATCATTGTGGTTGATTAATTCAACAAAACGACTGAACACTTGATTAACTCTGAAGCAGCTTGGATATGAAATAAGGATATGTGATATGCTGTAGTCACTAGGGCTTCTTTTCATTTTATTTAAAAAAGTCTACATGTCTAAATTCACTCATGAATTCAGTACAGTCAGGACTACAGGACATTGTCTAGAATCGTGTCCTCACTCTGGCTTGCCATGGCAAGTTTATATTAAAGGTGGCTTCAGCAGAAAACAAGGAGCTTGAGCAGATCCCGTCTGGGTCCAATACACTCTGGAAAGCAGAATATGTTCACCTGGTAATATAAGATCAGTGAAGTGGTGATATAATGTGACTTGGCTGCTGAAAAACTGTGATTGTTAAAGCATCTGCCACTTGCTAGTTCTGTTATCTTGGACAAGTTTTTAAACTCTCTGTTACAGCTTTCTTATCTGTGAAATGTGGACAATATCTCATGAAATTGTTGCCAGGAGTGAATAAGCTAACAGACAAAATATGCAACGCAGTGTCTGGTTCATAGAGGGAGCTTTAAAACCTTACCTCCCTTTTCTAACAAGATAACTCTCCCTGCCTGTGGCAGGCTGAAGAATGAACCCTTCAAAATACATCCACATCCTAATCCCTGGAACCTGAAAAGGTTCATATATTTGCTAAAAGTGTTCTTGAAAATATGTTTAAGTTTGGGACTTCGAGATGAGATTATCCTGAGTTATTTGGTAGATCCTAAGTCCAATCGCAAATATTCTTACAAGACAGAGGTTAAGGACTGAATTTTGTGATCCTCTGAAATTTATATATTGAAATCCTAATCCCCAAGGTGATAGTATTAGGAGGTGGGGCCTTTGGAAGGTAATTATGTCATGGTGTGGAGCCCTCACCAACAGAATTATTGTCCTCAGAAGAAGAAACAGAAGAGAGATGATTTTTCTCTAAGCCATGTGAGGATATATTGAGAGGACAGCTATCTCCATACCAGGAAGAGAGCTCTTACCAGATACCAGGCCTGCTAGCACCTTGATCTTAGACTTCTCAACACTATCAGAGATAAGTGTTGTTTTAGTCCTCTAGTGTATGGCTTAAATTTGTTATAGCTGTGTCAACTTAGTCCCGACTAACCATGACAGAGGCAGAAGGAGAATACACACACAATATGGGAGGTTA
This sequence comes from Theropithecus gelada, assembly GCF_003255815.1. Taxonomy (NCBI): domain Eukaryota; kingdom Metazoa; phylum Chordata; class Mammalia; order Primates; family Cercopithecidae; genus Theropithecus; species Theropithecus gelada. Next base: position 148,187,905 of record NC_037669.1, read on the forward strand.
CAATGACCATACAGGCAGAGACTACAGTAATGCAGCCACAAGCCAAGGGATGCTGACAACCACCGGAAGCTGAAAGAGTCAAGGAGTGGATTCTCCCCTAGAGCCTCTGAAGGGAGCACAGCCCAGTGGATACTTAGATTTTGACCCAGTAAAATCTGGATATCCACATTGGACTCCAGGGCTGTGAGAAAACAAATATCTGTTGTATTAAGTCAATAAATTTGTGGCAATTTTTATAGAACCCACAGGAAATTAATACACTCTCTAACTTTATCAGTACCACACATTGCAGTACCAGATATTGACTAGCCTCCTTTCAAAGCCAATCAGCAATTTTTTTCAGTGTCCACGAAGACACCCATCTTATATGTGTCAAGAAATGTACTGTTGTTGGAGCACCCAAATGAGAAGTGCCTGTTTTCCCCTTTGATTGCATGTTCTCTGTCTCAAAATAAAGAGAAAATGCTGGGGAGTTTGTGATATACTACACTATGGATCACTTTGGTTGGGAGGCAGTAGGGTCCACTACATGGCTAGATTCTAATTGAAGGCCCCCCATTTGTTGGCTCCCAAGCCCTCCATCACTTGAGTAGTTCCAGGAAAGTTCCAGAGCCCCCAGGTGGGTGAGGAAAACCAGTTATCTTAGGGAAAAAAATGTACAGTTCTACTAAATCAGTATTTCCATTCTCAGAAAAATTTACTCAGATAATTTTAAGTAATATACATTGCCAGCTTCATCCATGTCCCTACAAAGGCCATGAACTCATCCTTTTTTATGGCTGCATAGTATTCCATGGTGTATATGTGCCACATTTTCTTAATCCAGTCTATCATTGATGGACATCCGGGTTGGTTCCAAGTCTTTGCTGTTATGAATAATGCCACAATAAACATACGTGTGCATGTGTCTTTATAGCAGCATGATTTATATCATCATTCTGAGCAAACTATCCCAAGGACAGGAAACCAAACACTGCATGTTCTCACTCATAGGTGGGGATTGAACAGTGAGAACACTTGGACACAGGGTGGGGAACATCACACACTGGGGCCTGCCATGGGGTGGGGGCTGAGGGAGGGATAGCATTAGGAGAAATACCTAATGTAAATGACAAGTTAATGGGTACAGTAAAACAGCATGGCACATGTATGCATATATAACAAAGCTGCACATTATGCACATGTACCCTGGAACTTAAAGTATAATAAAAAATAAATAAATAAAATAAAAAGTAATATACACTGCCTTTACAATTGTCTTTCAAACATGTTTATATCAAGGAAAAAGTCTAAATTGGTAATAAATAGTCCTTTAACACTTTTTAGACGCTTGCTGATCTCCCTACATAAAAACAAGAGGCCAGGCTACAAGTTCAATGTCTTTTGCAGGCAGGCAATGACAGTTAAATAGATTTTATATTACTATTTTGCTTTGATTTCTGTATTTATATTGATTATGACCTCCTATTTATGGCAAAGATTTCGTTTTCTTAATCATTGATGATAATCATACAATTTTGCATACTTTAACAAATGTATTTATGTTGACATAGTGAATAATTTTTAAAAATATATATTAAATAAATAACACCACAGGTAGTCATAATGAAGATAGTCCCGAAATGCTTAAGGTTTAGGACATTCTACCCTAAGAAGACAGAAACCTCTAGGAATTCTATGAAATATTTTATCCAAGCCCCATATTTCCCAGAACATAAGCCACATAACATCAAAACTTTGATTCTAGTCTTGTTTAGATCCCAAACTACCCTCAAGTAGTTCGGGTAGATTCTGCTTGAGAATCCCGGTGTGTGATTGAGGACCTCTGTCAACCCGAGAAGCACCCCAGGAATTCGCGCTATCCTTCTGAGTCAGGCTCAGGAACATCTGAACTGCACTGTCCACCTATTCCCTGGACCTTCTCCATGCCGAACAGTCAAGAAAGTCTTTGTCAAGGGCAAATAGATATAATTCTTAAATTAAGCAATTTTCCCATATGACATTACTATTCTCTACCCCTGTGGAAATAAAAAGGTAATTGGCTCCTGTATTAACCACCAGAATAAATTGTGTGGGGCTGAAGGGACTTGTGTTCTAATTGTTACTTAACCAAAAAAAAAAAAAAAAATGCAGTTCAGTAATCTTAAATAATTTGGGAGTCATGGAATAATAGTTTTCATGTAGAAATTGTTTTTACCTAGAAAACAAAACAAAAAATACTTAGATACTTTGGGTTGAGTTATACTTCATTCTGGTTTGTGGACAATAATAATAATACATCAAAGGTTAATTTAATCTCCCTATGGATGATGACAAAACTGTACTCTAGTAATGTAGTGTGCACAGAAAAAGAAAATAACTTCCAGTCTTTTGGATACTGATGCTGAAACATCCAGATATCCAGAGAAAACATTGCTCCCCTAACTTGTCTGTAAGAGATTCAGGTTTCTTCCTGAGCCCCACCCACAGGGTAGCAGAGACACAAAACTACATTTTAGCCAACAGAAAATTCTCACTCCAAACCCATCATTTGAACCATTAATTAGGTCATGCAGTCTTATTGTGATAAAAGCTGCCATGGGGGTCTTTACTATCTCCTTCTCTCCCTTTCTCCCTCAAGTTGGCAGTGGGTATAGATGTAGACCAACTTGCTCTTGGAGCAGCAGGTGAAGAGGGTAGCTTATATGGATTTGTGTTCTATCATTTGCTATTAAATAATATAGTTCATCACTTCTCTACCTCTTCATTCAATCAGGATTGCACAGTCCTCTCTAGCTAACCCTTGCCGCTGCTATGGGCATCCTAGATCTGGCCCAGGCAGTTTGCCCTGCAGCCCGGGTTTATAGGTCACTTCCCTCTTAACAATGGTCATCTTTCAGATCCTGATATCAAACTGCCTGTTTTCACATCACCACTGATGTCACCACCATCAGTGACCTTGGGTGAGATATTAAAATCTCTGCGACTGGGTTTCCTCATCTATAAAATCAGGAGGGGGTAATAATGATAGTATCTACCTCTCAGAGTTGCTATGAGGATGAGTTAATCAACATAAAATACTTGAAGCAGTATCTGTCACATATAAGCACTATGTAAGTATTGATTACTATTGTTATTGTTGCAATAGGAAGGTGGGCAGCCAGAGAGCCAGCTAACCTCCACACCTCCCACAGGACCTTGCAAGAGTGTCTGGATTCTGTTCAGATCACACACCAGCCAAATGAAGCTCAGAGACCCAAACTTAGATCTTCCTCTCAGGCTATGCCATGGAGTTTCTCAGTTGTGACTTGTTCCAGGTTAATAGGAGGGTGGGCTGCAAGACAGTCTTCTCATAGCATCAAAAAACAAAAAACAAACAAACAAACAAACAAAAATAAAGTCAAGGGAGAACTCTGTCCACAGCATTCCCTTTGGTTTGCATAATTACCATGCACAGGCCAAGCCAGAGAAAGGAAATGGGGCTTTCTCTGTCCACCCTTGTCTCTCTTACCTTCACTCTTCCTCCTTTCCCAATCCAACTGAAGCTGTTACAAGGAGTTTTCTTTACTTTTTCTTCCTGTCTTCCTTCCCTTGTATAAAATCCTTATCAGACTTAGCTTTGATGGCTGTACCACAAATGGTAGACAAGGTAGAAGAGAATTTACCAAAAAGAAGACCTAAATTAGAAAGTTTTCAAAAATATCAAGCTCATTCACTAGTTTATACCCCAAAGCAGCAAGAACCATCCTCAACTACTCAGTGATGGAAGGCAAAAAGTCAAAACAACTATACTGGGTTGGAGGGCTGGAATTCAGGGAAGTAGCAGGATTCCAGCATATTTCAGCTGAAGGCAGTGATTTCCTGAGGAGAAATGATCCAGACCCTCTCCCAGTGAGACTGGGGAAGGCAGTAACATTTTAAGTAGAAGTAAATTGCTGATTCTAGGCTATTATAAACTAAACTTTTCTGGGAAAATTGGCTATGAGATGAATCTTTCAAAACTATAATGAACAAAACAGGAAGCACAGCACCTTAATGAGAAACAGCCTGGAGTCAGGGTTCCTCATAGACTTTTTCTGCAGGAAATGTCAGTTTCTAGAGTTCATGATCAATAAGTATTTTTCATTAAATAATGCAAAAAAAAAAAAAGGCAAAAAAGAAAATCACTTGGCTCCTTGGAGAGGCTGCCTGTAATTTATCAAGGTAGGCCATACACACATACAAGTTCAAGATCTTCCTATTCAACACAGTCAATACCATGAAGCAAAACCTATTGTTCTGAAACAAGGGAAATGCTTTGGGACTTTCTCAGGCTATTCTCCCTAAAATATTAATATAAAAATACAGACTATTCCATAGAATACATAAATTTAGAAATCAGACATCTCTAAACTCAGTAGCTATACCCCACCATAAGAACTACCTGTCAACAAACTGAAGTGTCTGTTAACAACCAGACATCACTGCTGATGGCTTCAGGTGTAAACAGTAGCACTTCTTGTATTAACAGTATAGCCACAAGAACATTATTTTATATTTCTGAGATTCTGTGTATGTCCACGCACATGATGAAAATGTTAAATAGGCTCAGAGTCAGGAAGTAAACTTTGGTAATTCTAATTGTGTTAAACATTTCTGTTTGCAAGGTCATTCATTAGCTGTTATTTCATGAAAGTGGCAGGCCTAACTCATTAAAGCTATTGGTGTTTTTTAAATGGAAATGGTTTATAACAATTTAACAGGGGAAAAAAAAAAGCCCTGGGGGTATGCAGAAGTTTCTTCATTAAAAGAAAATTAACCCTGAATTTGTAGCACTGTAACTTAATAAGCAGTGGTAATGCTTGCCCAAAACATACAAGATCAAAAACAGTTCCATAAAAAGGCTTGATCATATGCAGCAATTAGGATAGAATGGGAAAGTAATGGAATCATAGAAGTTTTGGATCTGAAAAGCTTGCCACAGATACTTCATCCAATCTGTCTGGTTTCTTCCTGCCAACCATCTCTATCCCCCTCCTAATATATATTTTACAAATGAGGCAACTAAGTCCAAGAAAAATTAAATTATTTTTTCTGTTACATATTTAATATTATAATTGAAAGTCATTTCTCACTTCAAAGCACCGAAAATGACAAAAGACATTCTAGAGTAAACAACAAAATACAACACAAATTTGCATTATATAAGATGAAGGAACTAATATCTTTAACATATAGAGAATTTCATACTAATCGATAAAAAAATTTAAGCGTGCCAAAGAGAAAATAGGGAAAAAACACTTATTTACAATTTTGAAAAGAATTCATAGGACGTCTACATAAGTGTTCAATCTTAATAGAAAGCAAATAAATGTAAGTTGAGACAAAATTTCCATGTTCACTCATTCATTGATCAAGACTTGTTAAAAGGTTAATATTCAGTATTGCTGAGGATTAGGGAAAGGAGTGCTTTTATATGGAGCTCAGCCGGGGGCAGTGGCTCATGCCTGTAATCTCAGCACTTTGGGAAGCTAAGGAAGGTGGATCACTTGAGGTCAGGAGTTCGAGACCAGCCTGACCAACAGGGTGAAACCCTATCTCTACTAAAAATAAAAAAGTTAGCCAGGCATAGTGGTGGGCGCCTGTAATCCCAGCTACTCAAGAGTCTGAGGCAGGAGAATCAGTTGAACCTGGGAGGCGGGGCTTGCAGTGAGCCGAGATCACACCACTGCACTCCAGCCTGGTTGACAAAGTGAGACTCCATCTCAAAAAATATATAAATAAGTAAAAAATAAAAATAAATATGCAGCTGGTATTCATACAAACTGGTACGTTTTTCTGAACAGCAATTTAGCAATGTGCCAAAAGCCTTAAAAATATTTATATCTTTGACTCAGTATCTAACTACATACCCTAAAGAATTAGAGTTGTACACCAATAGTTATATAAAAAGATGTTTACTACAATGTTATAGAAGTGAAGAATTGGAGTCAATCTAAATATCCAATAGTAGGGATTGAGTAAATATATTTTTATGCAGGTATTTAATTAAATACTACCCAGTAATAAGTCATGTGACAAAATAAATTTAATGTCAAAAAATGTTTAAAAAAATATTAGGTTATGAAAGGAAGGTATACTGATTTAATAAGCTGATCTATCAATAAAACAATAAAGTATATGGAAGATAGATATTAAAATGTAAGGCAGTAGTAGCATTATGAAAAATTTCTTTATTATTTTCTGTATTTTTAAAACTTTACCAAAGAATATATATTACCTAAAGACAGAACCTAAACAATGTAAAAGACAACTGAACATTGATTAAAATAAATCTGACTTGCTTATCAATGTGGAGGTGGGATTTTATAATCTCTAGGAATCTTCCCAAGGACATCACTCTGTAGTTCAAATCTGAGCCTTCAGATAGCCACACTCTCTCTCTGTTGAATTCTGCTTCTATAAAGATAAGACACATAACTAAAAAACAGAATAAGACAAAACAAACCTAATAGAATTATTTTAATATTGTGTTTAATTTTTTGAGGGGTTTGGAAATGGACCCAGTGTTCCTTTAAATCTTAAGCATCACTTTGTAACTTCGATCTCTGAAACAGGGTCACTGGTTTAAATGCCTTTAGCACTTGATTAATTAGTAATCAGGACAGAGTTGATGGGTTTTTTCTGCTTCAGAGCTGGTAATTATCATTCCTGACACAGAATTCAACTTTCAGTAGGCAGCAGGAACCCTGCTGTCACTATTATACTCTGCTCCACACTCCAAATTTATTTTAAGATTTTGTTTGGAAAAAATCCTGGTGAAGATTTTACCCATAGCTACCTCTTCCTGGAGTCACTTTTTTCTATCATTGCCTCCCTGTATTCATAGATAATATAATTGACTATTTGATGAAAGCAAAGAACTTGTAGAACAATAGTATGTAGCTCAGGGAGATATCAAACATTTTAAAAACTCAGTCAAAATTATAAAACAGGGAGGGGGGAGGACTTGAAAAGACCATTGTAAGAAAGAACCCCAAAGTAGCATGAAAAAAAATTAGAAAAGTTGGTTTTCCTCTTTTCACCTTTGAGGATTGTGCCTACAATCAAACAAGTGTACAAAACTGTCTAAAGCCATGGTTTACTTAGGGTCTATTAGTTAAGGATGCTATTGAAAAAACACCTGTAATAAATCAATTGACGTTCACAATTTGGAGATTAGGTAACCAAATTACAAACTATAAATTCATGTTTCCACTCTCAATGTTGAACACTGACACCAAGAAAGCTCCCTTACAATTCCTGTTAATGAAAGGGTGGTCACAGATGATCCAACACAACTTGTGAATTTAAAAGAAAGAAAGAAACCAGATGGACCCAGTGCACTGTGGCAGTGTTGTATGTTGTAGATGGCCCTTCGCCTCCTGGGGTAGAGTCCTATTCTAATTATTGCATCATACCTTTTGTGCTCCACAGCATTTGCTGCCTTCTAGTTATTAATAGAATACTAAGATTTGGGGTGCCAGGTTCAAAAGACATTTTTAAAAGTAATATAAGCAATCTTATGATTCTGTGATCCAAAATCTTTTTTACAAGTGTCCAAATTGTTAGACCCAGGAAATAACTGCTTCCTATTTGTATTAGACCATTTTCACACTGCTGATAAAGACATACCTGAGACTGGGGTGAAAAAGAGGTTTAATTAAACTTACAGTTCCACATGGCTGGGGAGGCCTCAGAATGATGGCAGGAGGTGAGAGGCACTTCTTACATGGCAGCAGCAAGAGAAAATGAGGAAGATGCAAAAGTGGAAACCCGTGATAAAACCATCAGATCTCGTGAGACTTATTCACTACCATGAGAACAGTATGAGGGAACTGCCCCCATGATTCAAATTATCTCCTACCAGATCCCTCCCACAACACATGGGAATATGGGAGTACAATTCAAGATGGGATTTGGGTTGGGACACAGTCAAGCGATACCACCATTCCTTTGGATGTTGATGCCCTTGAGAGAGCAAAGGAAGTGAGTGTAATGCAGAAGTGACGGTTTGATTCTCAGAACAGAAAAACAAGTCCCAGGTCCGAACTGCAGGACAGTGTGGCAGTGACACCACAGGAGTCAGACAACAGTCAGAACACAGTAATGCTACAGTACTATGACCTCATGCCTTTGAATAGGAGCATTAGACAGAGTTAGGATAAGATATATAGGCTGTCTTGAATCCTAGCATGATACTAATAAGGATTACTCTTGAAAATACTAAGAAGTTATTAGAAATCAAATTATCATGAAAATGAAGATATCAGGGGTGTATTGATGTAGTCAGCATAGCTTGCCAAGTATATCCAATTTTCCATCTTCTCAGAAACTTAAAGCATCCCCATGACTGCAGCCATGTAACTATTCCTGTTCAATGAGCTGAAAGCTCAAATGAAGTGTTTCTGGAGCATTTAATGACCAGAAGGAGACATTCAAGATTTCTTTATTCTTTCTGTCATGGTGGCTGACCACATTCAAGATGGGTAGTTACTCTGCCAACCTGGGTTCCTAAAGTGTTATGATGAGCCCAACCCCTAATGGACCCACAATACGTATTACTAAATTCAAAATGAAACTTGGTTATTTGAGGCCACAGATACTTGGAGTTGTTTGTTACCTCAACATAATCCAATATGCTAACTGATACATATAGTGACTTCCAAATGAATATAGTCAAATGATAAAGCTTTTGTTGGCCATTCAGGAAACCATTTACAAATTACAAAAGTAAAAAAAAAAGGCAAAAATTATTTTAAGAGTCCTAGAATAGTTAGAAGTGAACAATGTAAAAAGAAAAGAAAAGCATCCTTAAACTTGTGAATTTCAGGGTAAAAAAATTCTGCTGGAAGAGGAAAGGAGTGAATCAAGAGCTATAAGCATAAACTCAATAAATAGAAACTTCCTTATGTTATCTAGAGTTCTTTAAGCAAGGTAAAAATAGTTCATAGAATAATTTATCTTTATAAGCACATCGGTATAAGTTCCTTATTTTTGACACATTGTTCTATACATAAAATGTACAATTCTATTTTTCTGACACTACTGTCATTATTCCCTTTGAATTACCAATTGAAAACTATGGGATCACAGTCTTATTATACAGACAAAAAAACCTACTTTCAATTCATTAAGCTTTCATCCTAAACCAATCCACTTCACACAAAAAAAAGAGAGATTAAAAAGTAAAATAAGAATGAGGGGGTGGGTAGTGGATATAAACCTCCGTAAAACATTTAATCCAGTTTTTCCTTGTTAGTTAATAATAAAAATTCTCTACAGATTTTGAGAGGAAACTTGGTGCTACTTTAACTTTATGTATTTAGCATAAAAGTATATTAGAACTTCCCATTTCATAAGTGAAGAAAGGGATGCTTCTGGGCAGAAGCATCACGAAACCAACTAACATGCATTTAGGGGTCTGTATGTTAGATTTACTCAGTTTCTAAAATTGATACTCATTCATTCATTGAACAACTATTTAATAAGTCCCTACTACGTAGCAGACACTGGGCTAAGTCAACAAGACATACTGTAATGGAGAAGGTAATATTCAATGAGTAATTAAAAATCAGAATTGTAAGGTCTAGGCTTGATATCTAGGGAGGGATCTGTGAGGGCACACAAAGGACCACATAGCCCGGCTCTAAGGGGCCAAGAGAAGGATTCCCAGGAGGGATGTCTTAAAGGAGATCAGACTAAAGAGCACCAAGGATAAGAGCTCTCCAATAAGAGAAATAAAGAGAGACTTTAAAAAGGGCCTATCACCTCATATATTTATCATTTCCTTGTGGTGAGAACATTCAAAATCCTGCCTTCTAGCTAGCTTGAGCAAGGCTGGTAGATTAGAGTCCACAAGGCAAATTAAGCATGTCCAGAGATGAAACCAAGGAGTTAAATTAGACAGGATTCACATCTTGAAGTTCCTTTGAGATGACATAAAGGGACTTGTATTTTCAGCTGAAAATCAGGAAGGCATTGAAGTATTTTAAGCAGAGAGATTGATGTGATCAGATTTGAGCTTCAAGGAGGTCACCCTGACCGTGGTCTAGAAATGGGCTGGATGGGGAAAGCCTGGAAGCACAGTGGCTGATTGGGAAGCATTTTAAATAATCCTGTGAAAGGTAAATGTCCTCCTAACTAGGATAGTGACAGCAAGGTGGAGAAAATCGGACAGATTTGAGAGAAGAAAAATAGAGTAAAAAGGATGTTTATTGGTCAGAGAACAGGAAAAATGGTCAATAGCATCCCACATCCAGCAGCTCTCAGGTCACTACCTTAGTCTATGTGTGCTGCTGTAACAGAATACTACACACAGGGTAACTTATAAGGAGGAGAAATTTATTTCTCCCAATTCTGTAGGTAGAGAAGTCCAAGATGAAGGCACTGACATCTGATGTCCACCGAGGACCTTCTTGCTGCATCCACACATGGTAAAAGGCACAAAGGCAAGCAGGAATAGCCTCATGTTGCAGAAGATCGAATGGGAGAAACCCCACTCCCACAAGCCCTTTCTGTAGTTCCATTAGTCCATTTATAAGGGCAGAGCCATCATGACCTAAATATCTCCCAAAAGATCCCACCTCCTAACACTGTTGCATTGGAGAATAAATTTCTAACACATGAATTCTAAAAGACACATTCAAAGCATAGCAGTCACTTATGGCTTGGGATCCTGGCTCCAGCACCTAATGGGTGACGTTGAGGAACTTTCTCAACCTCTTTTGCTTTAGTTTTCTAGTGTAACAAATAAGGATAAAATTAGTACTTACTTTATAGGTTGCTTTGAGGTTAGCATTTTGACTAAGGCCTGACACATAAGCCCTCAATAAATATTAGCTTTAGGTTGCAAAAAAATTAAGTACAATTAAGTAGGATTATGATTATAAACTGTCCATTAATTTAGTGACTTTGTGGAAAATAATTCTGTCATTGGAAGGTGACAATTGAAGTCATATCACAGTAATCTAAGGAGTTAAAAAGATAAAGGAGAGACGGTAGGTGTGCATATGTGGTTAAAGAAGAAGGTAAAGAGGCAAGATGGTTCTCAGAGGAAAATATTGGACCAAAGAACTTTTTTTTTCTTCACTTAAAGGATGTGATGTTACTCGTGCTTCAAGGAAAGAGAAACAGGGATCCAGAGCACAGCTGCCGGAGTGAGCCAAGAGGAAAGACAAGGTCAGCTCTCAGATTCTGGATATGCCTTTTCTATACCCTTTTTCAGACAAATTATGCATTTTCAATCAATGGAATATTTTCGCTCAACCTTATCATAGAAAAGGGGACACTAAGACACATGATGCATATGACTTAACTAAAAAAAAAACAGTAAATGTGAGCACAGTGAAAGATCTAGGTTTGTAGTTTATTTTCTGTCCCACATTATATGCCTGTGTCCTGCTCCTCTGGATGTCACTGGCATAGCCACTTTAGGCCACTGTTCAAAGAATTCTGTGTGGTCAGGAAGCAGGGATTACAGGGAGGGGGCAACGATAGATTATTTTTAGCAACCAGGATGACTCAACAGAAATTTAGCATATGGTACCAGACCAAGAAATATACATATCTCTAGTAATTAAACTCAGAGAGCAAGGATTTACACTATAAAGAGAACAATGTATTTAGATACAATGAAAGAATAGGACAAGGTCAAAGGTGGATTCTTATAAAAATATTTACCTATATGAAATAAACTATATTTTCTCAAAAAATGTTTTTCCAGGCTCTGCTACAAAGCTAAAGCTCTTAGTAGGCCTAGGCTCATAATTCTAGGATCAACTTCTATCAGAGAAGATATTAATTGAATCTCAGGTGTGGGCATTTATAAAGCTGTCGGCAATGCAGCAATGTAAGAGTCAGTGGTATGCAACTGATTTTCAAGACAACAGTAGACATATGTCAAACCTTATGCATGATTATTTCTAACTTCTCCATCAGGCAACATATTAAAATCAACTTGAATAAGCTAGATTTATAATTTTCAAAAATTTTTCTAAAGGACTATGTTCTGAATATAAAGGAAAATCAAAAACATCCTTTAAAATTATAATAACAGCATAAAAACATTAACAGTGCTTGAATTTTAAAAGATCAATAAGAAATGTCATTAGAATAACAGAGATATCATAGATAAGTTTTTCCATATATTACATATTTATAATGTAAAACAAATTTGGAAATCAAGTAATCATATGCATGCTGAAGTATTTAGTAAGGAAGTATACTAACATCTGCAAACTATTTTCAAATACATACAAAAATAAGATGCCTTGATGACAGATGAAAAGATGGATAAATGACATATGTGATAAAGCAAGAATAAGAAATGTAACCAAGTGTTAATGGTAGGATTTAGATGGCATATACATGATTGCTACCTTCACAGTTCTTCAACTTTTCTGCATATATTAAACATTCCATAATAAAAATTTTTAAAAAGTACTTATGAGTAGTCATTCCACTGAAGTTCTTTTTTTCATCATCTACCATCCTCAAAAGAGCCTTGTTTTATCAATTATCCACCTTTATTTGTGTATTATACCACTTTCTCACTTTCTCACTTTCTCAGTACTGGTTCTTTTTCCTTTTAGCACTTTAATATAATGTGTTTGTGTGTGTGTGTGCGTGTGTGTGTGTTTTGTAAAAACAAAAATGTATTCCAATAAGGTTTAGAGAAGAAAGGTTTGTACTACTCACAATTTGCAAGTTAAAGAAACCTGACTCAATTTGACTCAAGTAAGATGGCAAATCTATTCACTTAACTCAAAAGTCTGACGGCACACTGGAAAATCTAGAAACTTCAGGCACGATTAGATTCGGAAGCTCAAATGACTATCAATAATCTACTTTTCTCCATCTCTCTGCCGTTTTTCTACTATGTTGGCATCCTTTAAGCCATGGTAATATTATTTGAGAAGTGACTGTGTGAGGGGAAGGACTGTAGTGCTGTCTGTTATGTCCATTAAAGAATCCTCTCCTATTCTGGAAAAATTCTACTCTTGGATCTATCTTCCATTCTGGCTATCATCATATCACTTGCCAAATGTTTTAGAAGCTTTGTCTACACCCGTTTTCTTCTTCCTTACCCTCAAAAGCATTCATAGTTTCCTGCAATCTGAGCAATCTGGATTCTCCTCCCACAGCTTCATTGAAACTGCCTTTACAAAAATAACCCATGGCTTCCATAGTGAGGAAGCCAGGGGAGACTCTCAGTTGTTACCTGACTGGCCTTCTGGGCAGTGTTTGGCTCTACTGACTACTCACTGCTTTCCTTACCGTGGATTCTCCTACTAGCAGACCCTGCAACAAGGACCTGGGTTCAAGTAGTTGATTTGAAAGATAATCCCAAGAAACTGAACTGGAGAAGTAGAAAATAGTGGGAAAAGAAAGAGAAAAATACTAATAGAAGGCATAATTTCAAAAATGCCCTTACCAGCTTTCATCTCGATTATAACAATTTCCTAACAGGTCATCTTGCCTGGGTTTTATCTCACTAAATCCACTCCTCAACATGGATTGAGAAAAATATACACAAATATGATACCCCTTTCATCGAAGTCTTTTCAGGCTCCCAACCTCTACCAAATAAAATCCAGCCTTCTTAGCATTTAGCACAAAGCCTCCCACTACTTAAGCCTGCTGTGCCTTTCTTGTCACTTCTTGCCCTCATTTCCACCTGCAGTTTTAGGTTCTAATATTCAACTACTGCAGTGTTCCCAACAAGTCATTCTGTTGCACAACCTCTTCTCTTTGCCAAAATTACCTGCCCCCACCTGGAGCTCTCTTCTTATCCTCTCTGCCTAAAATGTCTTACACATCCTTCACAACTGGGTCAGGTAGAATTTCTCCATGTTTCATTGCACCTTGAGCAAACCTTAACATTGGCACCATCTAATGCTATTATGTCAGCACAATCTGTTCCCTTCTCTCATCTTCCATACTGAACCATAAGGATTTCAAAAACAAAGATCATTTATTATTCAGTTGGCACTTAATAAACACCAAACTGAACTGTAAAAACATGAATAATGCCATTACTGACATCTCCCAACTCAAGCATACAAAATTGATTATAATAAGTTATAAAAGCTATTTATTATGGGAGGGAAAATAGGAGGGACAGAGAAGCAAAGAGGTCTGTTTTACTCTGCATACCGGTATGTTAAAGCTAGCCAAATGCCTGCAGCATACTTTGCTGGAGCTGGTGAAGGGGAGGAGCCAATACCCCCACTCTGTGCTCCTTGGCACTCTCTCTGGCAAATTTGCTAGGGCTTCCAAGATCTGGAATTGGCTCCAACCCCTAAGCTGAAGATCTGCTTTTATAAAAAGGTACTGAGAATGTAAGCCGCTGTTTATCTTACCTACCTTAACTAGATGTAAATTTCCACCATAAAAACAGGTGATTTGGTCTCACATGTTGAGATTCTCAGAAGAGTCTGTTAGCAGAGACTATTTAGTCAATATTTATTGTTCATCCATTCAGCTAATACTTTGCTTTGTTTAAAACAATTTTTGAATAATAAAACTTGTACATAGGATAAATATTAAACAGCAAAAAAGCATGTAGATGAGTGCTGTCTAAAACATTATTTTGCAATGAAGGAAATGTGCTTTTCAATGTGGTAGCCCTATCTACATACGTGCTTATTAAGCCTTGAAAGGTAGCTAATGATATTGAAAAATGAAATTTTTAATTTAATTTAATTTGAATTAGTTTACTTTTTTTTTTTTTTTTTTTTGAAACAGAGTCTCGCTTTGTCACCCAGGCTGGAGTGCAGTGGCGTGATCTCGGCTCACTGCAAGCTCCGCCTCCTGGGCTCACGCCATTCTCCTGCCTTAGCCTCCCAAGTGGCTGGGACTACAGGTGTGCACCACCACGGCCGGCTAATTTCTTGTATTTTTAGTAGAGACGGGGTTTCACCGTGTTAGCCAGGAGGATGGTCTCAATCTCCTGACTTCATGATCCGCCCGCCTCGGCCTCCCAAAGTGCTGGGATTACAGGCGTGAGCCACCGCGCCCAGCCTGAATTAGTTTAATTTAAATAGCTGCATGTGGCTAGTAGCAAACATAATAGATAGTGCAGGATAAGCAGTAAATCTCCTCTTGCCCTTGTTTTCTCTCAGCCACCAAGTTTCTCTCCTCAGAGGTAACCATTATGATCAGACTCTTGAACGTATTTCTAGTGATATTCTATGCATTTGCAAACATATTTATGTGTGAATGTGCACAAAGAGTAGCATCCAAATTACACAGATCGCTCTGAACCCTGTTTAATTCCCTTATAAAGATATGTGTTTAATATTTTCATATCAGTATGTAGGCTTGCCTCATATAGGAATATAATATAGTATTCCTTTTAATGGATGTGTCATAATTTGTCCTCTATGGGTGGACATTTCTTGTCTTGTTTTGGGGGGAAAAAATTACAATGACAATGAATGTTTCCAGGCCCTCCAAGACTGTTCACAAATTCCATGATTCACTAGGACTCACAGCCTCAGAATATAGTTGTAGTAACTGCTAAGGTTTATTACAGCAATGGATACGTAGCAGGAGCAACAAGGGGTAAAGATCCAAGAGGAATCTGGAGAAATTCATGCATAGGCTTCCTATGTTGTATTTGTCCCATGCGATGACACACTGAGTGTGTTCCTAACTTCAGCAGGAAGAAAAAAGTACAGTAACGTGCAAAGTTTGTCCAAGAAAACTCATTAGAGGCTCAATGCCAATGTTTTCACTGGGGACTGGTCACATAGATACCCCTGCCTACCAACTATAAGCATTCCAAATTTCCAGAAGAAACGCAGATGTTCAGTCCTCAAGTGAGTAAAACAGCTTTATCACTTAGGGAAAGTTTCATGTCAGTGCAGGGAATTGTTTACCAGCCAAATCCCAGATGCCAGCCAAGAACCAACCCTCAGGCTTAGCATGTTAACTCTTTTCTGTATAAGAAATATTATTGTATATACCTAATAACATGCGCAAGTATATCTGCAGGATACCCAGAGGTAGAAATGCTGCATCAAAGGGCATGAACATTTCTATTATTAACAGACATTGCCAAAATGTACACCAGCAAGGTATGAGAGCGTTCTGCTAAATTCCCACAGAGTGAGACAAATATTTTTAAATGTTTACTCTATACAAGGCAATGCTGTAGGCACTGCAGATACAGCATTAAACAAGAAAGAGGTCCCTATTTACACTCTATGAAAAGGAAGGCAGAAATAAAATAATAAATGAGTAAGCGAACAAAACAATTTCAAATAATGACTAATCATATAAAGAAAGTAGAATTCGATCACGTAATAGGTAGGGGCAAAGGGGGCTACTTTGGATTCAGTAGTTGAGGAAGTTCTCTCTGATGAAATATCTTTGAAATAGGATCACAATTACAAGAAGGAGACAGTTATCCAAGTCTGGGGGCACAGACCTACAAGAAAAGTTTGAGGGAATCATACAGAGGCCTTACTGCAGGAATAGATGCAAGGCCTTTATTATGAGAGCACCGTACTGGACCAAGGTGGAGAATAATTCAAGTTGAAGTCAGAGAGAACAGTAGGGGCCAGACTAGGCAGAGACTTTCTACATCGGTGCAGGAAGTTTCGGTTTCATTCTGCATACTGTTGGGAGAGGCAGTCTCAGGCTAGAAATGCTTCAATCCCCTCTTGGCTGCATAAGAATGGGCCTTGAACCATACTTATGGTTATTGTGTCATATACTCTGTCCAGTCCCAACCTGTTTCTTGCCTTGTAAGAACCACCATAAAATCACTCAGTCCAGGCTCTAAAGCCCTTTAAATACCCTCCCTGACTTCTCCTTCTGAAATACTGCTAAGAATTAAGGTGATTTTTTCCTTTACCCACAGAAGGTCTAAAAAACTTAGCCTTGCTTGATCAACAGATTTTCTTTGTTGTCTTTTGCAGAGTTGATCATATTGAAGAGTGTGTAGGAAGAGATCAAGACAGAAGCAAAGAGTCTTCTGGAAATTATTACCCTACCTCTGTTATCCTAAAGATTTCAGAATCTTAGTATGAGATCCTGGTAGAATGAACTCTGGATTAAAATTCAAAAACTTGATATCTGGCAAACACATTGACTTAAACCTCTCAGTGCCTCAAGCTCTGCTAAATAATGTAAAAACCAAAAGTTAAACTCTGGTCCACATTCAAAAAATATGAACTAATATATGTAAAACATGGAGTACCTTAAGGGAAAAATTGAACTTTAGGAAGTAAAGGAACTGCATAATTTTCTGATTGGAGTGGAACTTTTAACTCACAGACATTCAACCATGTCTCCTTTGAAGTACAAGATGAAGAGATTTTTCTGATTCCTCAGGAAGTGCCTTGAAACCAACCTAATTATGTTTTTTGTTGTTGTTGTTGTTGTTATTTATTTATTTTTTTTAAGATGGAGTTTCACTCTTGTTGCCCATGCTAGAGTGCAATGGTGTGATCTCAGCTCACTGCAACCTCCGCTTCGCAGTTTCAAGTGAGTCTCCTGCCTCAGCCTCCTGAGTAGCTGGGATTACAGGCATGCGCCAACACGCACAGCTAATTTTCTATTTTTAGTAGAGAGGGGTTTCTCCATGTTTGTCAGGCTGGTCTCGAACTCCCGACCTCAGGTGATCCGCCCGCCTCAGCCTCCCAAAGTTCTGGGATTACAGGCGTGAGCGCCCATCCCCTTAATTATGTTTTACATTAATTTAGACTCTATCAAAATAGGTGACAGAACTAGAATCTGGGTGTTTGTTAATTTATCTTTAAATAGTAGGAAATAAATAATAATCCCAGAGTCAGCAGGCCTTCAAAATAGACAAAATCCTAAATTACACAAAACTATGATATAAAAAGCAAGAAGTACAAATACTGGCACATAAACATATAGGGTTTGTTCAGGTTATGCAAAATTGATTTCAAAATAGCACTTTTCTCAAAATAATCCATGGTTATTATCATAAATATATTAAAGTTTTGCTGACTTACAAAATATATAGAAATCTTTGTTCAAAAAGAGAAAAAAACAGCTATACTCCTCTTTGGGTTGAAATATTTTTCAGTGGGTATTTCTCACTATTTGAGATTTTCTTGTATATGGCATGGACCAGATGGTGCAACAAATCAGTATAAATCTTTTCAATGAAACACTTATAGTTTCTCAGAAAATGAGTATCTATAAACAGTGTGTTGTGGCATGCCATCTTGCAAAATCTAAATATAGTTCTGGGTCAACTCCTTTAGGTCACTAAGTAGAACTGCTGGCAAATCCAGACAATAACCTTTTGTATTTTTCTCCCGAACATTTTCACCACCTGTCTTCATGCCTGACCTCTCCAGTTTCAAGCAGATCACAAAGGGAGGAAGAAAAAACCCTGGTAAGCCCATATGCCAAACTAGATCATATCCAGGAGACCAAATGCCTTCTAAATCCAAGAAATAGTTATTTATAGACCTGTAATTAGTGATTAAAACCCCAGGAGTATTTGTTTTCCTTTTAACCTTAAACTCCTCTCAGCTTCTATGCATTCTCATACTTAACATGATGCTGTACAACTCTGCTATTTATAAGGAAACAACCCAGTAATTATTGTGGGAAATGTGCTCCTCACTGCACGTTTATCTTTGATTCGCGTGTTCAGTGGTCAATTATTATGTAAAATAAGATCACAGTCTAATATTTCCTGGTCAACCATCAGAAAACTCAGAAAAATTTCATCATGTCGAAATTAGGAGATATATTCAAAATGAAACATAATTTAATCAGTAGTTATATTTCTGGTATATTGCAGCTGAAATAATGACATTTAAGGAACAGGTGATCAAGTAAAAGAAACAGAACCAGGCTTACTACATTACCATCGATTTAATAACTGAGAAGTAAGTATTTTAACATTAGGTTAAAAATATGCCTATCAACTATCAATGGTTCTGAATATCTAACAAGGAATACATATTTGCTTAATTGAAATTTGCCCAGTATAAACAGGCACTTCATTTCTAGCATGTAAAAATAGATACAAGAAAACAAAAAAAAATTGACTAAAGACCCCATGCAATACATTTTAAATAACTTATGTAGACATTTTACCCTCAAAAAGGGGAACACAGCTACTTAAGTATGGGCTGCACATCGTGACTTCCTTCCAAAGAGTACAGTGTGGAAAGAGGGAAAAGAGGTTAATTTTACAGTGAGGAAACCCCACACGTAGTATCTTAGCCAGATAATCATGGTCAATATCAATAGTCATAAATCATGTTGACAGTATGGACCCTTGGCATGGTGTGATAAGAATGGCACTTCATCTCTGGACATTCTCATCTAAAACCCATAACCACAGCCTAATCATGAGAAAAACACCAAATTCCAACAGAAGGGCATCCTACAAAATGCCTGACCAGTAGTCCTCAAAACTATTAAGTTCATCAAAACAATGAATGTCTGAGAAACTGTCATAGCCAATAGAAGAACCCTAAAGAGAAATGACAACTAAATGTAATGTGGTATTCTGGATGGAATTCTAGAACAGAGAAAGAACATTAAGTAAAAACTAAGGAAACCAGAGTAAAGTATGGACTTTAGTTAATAATATATTAATATTAATATATTTCATTAATTGTAATGAATCTACCATACTAATATAATATGTTAATACTAGGGGAAATTATGGGGCATATGGGTTCTCTCTAGACTAGTTTTGCAATTTTGCTATAAATCTATAACTGTTGTAAAGAATAAAGTATATAAATAATATTAATAATAACAATGATACATGTGAGTACACGTAGAACCTGGATTTTGGTTTCTACCACCAAAGATTCCTGGGAGAAATTCCTGATTCTTGGACTAGGGCAGGAAATGAAACCTGAAGCATCCTGTAGTGTCAGAAAGTAAGAATGCACTCAAAAAAAAAAAAAAAAAAAAAGGAAAAAGAAAAGTCCACAATGATGAGTATATGTCAAAGGGATACAAGAATCAACCAAAAGAGGTCTCAATTTCCAAAGTTGAAAAAAAGTATTTAGCTTTGTCACTGATACAACTGGAAAATAAAGGAAGGGGCAAAGCAACCAATATTGACTGCAGGCTGTTTATGGACCAGGCACTGTGTGACATACGTGCCAGGCATTCATGCCACATTTCATCTGTGAAACCATTCTGTGAAGTCGAGGTGATTATTCCAGCTTTACAAATGAGGAAGGTAAAGGCCATCAAGTTTAGTTACCTTGCCCAAGGTCACACAGGTCTCAAGCCAGATTAGAAGCCTGGGGCTGCCTACATCCTGAGTCCTTACATTTACCCAATGCTGCCTCTAATTAAAGTTCATTCCTACTCTGCTCGTAAATCCTAGTCCCAAATTTTCTGAATTTTTCTAGCAAACACCCATTAAGTAATTTAAAAATTGGATGGAGAAGGGAGCCTTATATTAGAGTTTATTATTCTTCTTTTAGTGGTCATAATGGAAACATCACAAACAAAAACAGCTACAAAGCTGAGAAAATGATAAAGACATTGATTCCAATCAAGGTACCTATACCTGAACTATTTCTAGAACTTAAATTGGCATCCCAGCAACAATATCTGATATTTAATCTGCCCCCTAAAAAGGACTGTTGCTGCTTCTTTATGTTCACTTAGCTTCCAGGGAAACCAGTTTATATTCCAGGTTAATGAGTAAACTGCTGATAGAATTTTGGTGTGACCTCATCAAAGCAAAGAACTGGAACATAGCTCATAAGGCCGTTCCAAACAAGCTGCCACTCTGGAAAGACCAAAAGGCATCTAGTTAAACAGAGCATCACAGTGTGCACCAGGAAATGGCTTGAGGTGCAATAAAAACATAAGCCAGCATAGCGCATACACTGTCCATACAAGGGCTACATTACCTTCCACACATCCCCACTCCCACCTCCCCAGCCTGTTCCCACTAGCCACATCATGTAGTTCTGGGTTACCTTGTCCCCCAAAAACCTAAGTATCCAGACACTGACTTGATGACTGGTCACCTTTGTCTTTAAACAATACTCCTCCATATTGCTTTTGTTGAAGTTATATCTTCTTCTTGGATAAATAACTCACACCGGTTTTTTTGAACTGTAGGAATCTTATCTAAATATATATTTTTCTTTTAGCCTCTTTACCTGGTCTTCTGTTATAATCATGCTTTCAAGTCCTGATCTGAGCATTGTATTGGGAATCGTATAGCCTAGAACATTTAATTGTGTATTCTGGAAAGTTTAATGATTAGATCTATGATGTATCTCATGCTATTTTTTTCACTGTGAGATTGCACTCTTTCAGATCCCTTTTTTCCCCCAAATAACTCTTTTTGTCATTATTTGATTAGTCACTTTTATGTGTAGATATTTTTCATTATTTCCTTGTAAACAAGCACTACATAGTATATAAATCAACTTTTTAAGTTTTCTTATCATGTAATTTTCTTATTTTACTTCCATATACAAACCTCCACTCACTGAAAAATAGAGTAAGAGGTTGAAAAATATCTGGCACACATATAGGTAGAAATAGCCTGAGTACACTGAGAGGGCATGCAAGGTCCTGCCAATTGAGCTCCCAGATTCTGGGAAAGTCTTCTGAGGCCACAGTGCATGGCCAAAGTTTACTGATGTGCAGTAAACCAGCTCAAGTGTACACACCGAAGAAGAAGGTCTGCTATTTGGGATGACTTGTTGTGGGAAGGATTAATTTATAAAGGTTGCTAATCTTTCTGCAAATAAACTATGAAACAATGTTAAGCATTTTTTATTTTAAAAAACTGTTCAGCAGACATCTAAATAAAATGTATATTTTGCCTACCTTAAGGAAGTTAACAACAATATGAATGACGGAATTTTAAAGCAGCATTTGAAAAATATTATTTCTAATTCTTTCCCACAGTAACAGTCTGGATAACATTTTTTCTTGTATTAGATAACCAAGAAACTAACCCTGTATAACATCCTGGCAATCTGCCTCTCTGGACAAGGGTGAGAAAAGCAAGTATTCAAACTCTGGGAAAAGCCATCTCCAAGGAAACCTCCATGTTTACCCTTCTTTGGGGGGAAATGTGTGAGTACAAGACTCGCTCCGTGTCTGGGCAGGTGGCAAGCAGAAAGAGCTTAGAGAGAGTCTCCAAAGCCCCTCCCGAGTGAATGCCTCAGGCAGTCATTATTAGCTTATTAGACTTTTCTGGTAATTGGATGTCTGTGTAACTGCCCAAAGCCACATGCTACCATGAGAAATAAAATGCCTGGGAATTCAGCCCCTGGATTTACTCGTTGACAGAGAAAAGTGGCCAAAAAGAAAAAGGGGTTTGAGGAAAGGGTAGAATGAGTCGCAGACAGAATGAGACAGAGCTTCTCTCATAAAAAGGAAAAATAAATTGAATTTTAGTATCCAGCATTTCTAATTAAATTTGGATTATTTAAAAACCATTCCCTTTCCTGTCACAAACTGTTTTTAAAAAGATTAAACAGGAAGCTAAAAAAGAGATTCACAGCTCATTCAACAAATAGCACCCTTTTCACATAATGGATCAAATACGAGCCTGGCTCCCAGTATGGAAAAATCTGGGAAATGTATATACTGGGTCTAACCATAGTCAATATCAGATTTTACACAAATAAGGGCAGAAGACAGAGCCAACAGTACCATAACTATAATTGTATACTTGAATCCCACTTAAGAAATCTGCTGTATGCTCTTATAGAACCAATTTGAAAGGATCAAAGAAAAAAAATAAAATTCAGTCATTTGTCATTAAGGAACATGTTGTTTGGTAGGGTAATATAGAGAGCACATTCCATGACCACAGCAGTAATGGGGGCTCAGGGAAGGATGGAGCATGTGTGGTTGAGAGTGGGCTGGAGAAATTTTTATAAATGAAGTACATTTGGAATAAGCTATGGAGGAGAAAGAGTACTGAGCTTTGATAGATAAGGATGGTAAGGAATGGTATCCAGGAAAAGCAATAATGACTAACAAAAATAATAATGATAATAAGAGGTGAGTTGTAGGTACAGGGAGTTGGTGATTTGTCCAAGGCAGTGGTTATCAAAGTGTTGGCTCTGGACCAGCAGTGTCAGCACCATCTGGAAACTTACTAGAAATGTGAACTCTCAGGCCCCACCTCACACCTGCTGAACCAGAAACTCTAGGGGTAGGCCCTGTAACCTAAATTTTAAGAACCTCTCCAGGTAAATTGTATACTCAGTCAACTAAAGAACAACTGGCTGATGTCTTGGGGAGACTGTTGAGAAGGAAGAGGACCCTTACTCTAGCAAATGGGAGAATGCGGAGGACCACTTGGACATATGGCAGTCTTCTGCTGGCTTCTACAGCAGAGACAGAGTCAAAATTCTCCTAAACCCACTCCCATATTAAAGCAAAGTCTGTTGTCTCAGAAATCTCCCCTACGGGCTTGAGCTGTAAACATCTGCACTATGTGTAGAATAAACCGAGAGCATTGAGCCACCCACTGAACTTTCAAAAAGCAGGTTAGGTTTTACTCACCACTATACAATTCCCACCACCATGACTCTCACCTTCAATTAATAAAAGGATACATCCTTAAAATAGGTATATTATGAGATATCAGGATTAAATGTTAACAATAGCATCTAAAGTAATATTCAACATGATTCTGCTATCAAACAGCACAAGCGAAGAACTCAGCATTTGGAGAGAAATTTCCAAGATAAAGCAAAGAAATTAGTACTATGTTTTAAAGTAGCATTTTAAAAGACATAATGCCCTTTATTTGAATAGTTCTTATGCATTACAAAACACTGTCCCGTGCTTACCTCATCCGATCTATTTTTATCTTACAGATAGTAACATCTGGAAGCTGAAGCTCATAGAAGGGAAATAATGAAAATATTTAACACTGAGTTGAGTGTTTATACTATGCCAAGCACTGATCTTGGTTGTTAGATATGTGAACTCATTCAGTACTCACAGCAACACTAGAAGGAAGGTAAAGTTATTACCCAGTGAGGACATGGGGCAATGAGAGGTCTCATAGCCTAGTCAAGATCTCACAAGCACAGAAGGAAGTAGTAGAAAAGTGGGGATGCAAACCCAGCAAGACCAGAGACAGAGCACATGGGCTTGTCCTCTGCGATCATCTGCCTCCCTGTAGATGCGGCAGAAGCAGAACTGAAAAGCCGTTCTGTAGATCCCAGGACTTTCCTACTATCCTGTGTGTCCATATTATTACTGCTATACGTGATGATGTTGAAGGGGTGGGAGTAATTGAGTTTTAATAAAAGCAGCTACTTTACATCCTTGTCTTTCTGGACTTTCATATTCTAAAACTAAGTATGAACACACATACACACACATTTTACTTGTATGAAGTTATGACAGAGTTTCATTTTTTTATTACTGAAATAAAACGTGTAATATTTACTCTGATGATTCACTGTATTAGTTCATTTTCACACTGCTGTAAAGAACTGCTGGAGACTGGGTAATTTATAAAGGAAAGAGGTTTAATTGATTCACAGTTTCACATGGCTGGGGAGGCCACAGGAAACTTACAATCATGGCAGAAGGCACCTCTTCACAGGGCAGCTGGAGAGAGAAGAAATGAGGAGCGAAGCAGGAAGAGCCCCTTACAAAAACCATCAGATCTCATGTGAACTCACTCACTATCACAAAAGCAGCATGGGGGGAACCACCCTCATGATCCAATCACCTCCCACCAAGTTTCTCCCTAGACATGTGGGAATTATGGGGGTCATAATTCAGGATGAGATCTGGCGAGGGATACAGCCAAATAATTTCAAAGAGGGTATTGTTTGTCTTCCTAACTCCCTTTAAAACAGGCTTCCTGAAGGAGATGAAGAACATGACGCCTGAATAGAGTGGCTGTGCAGGTGTAGAGTGAAAGGGTGGTATGCTTAATAAAGACATCAAGACATGCTCACCTTGTTTCTGTTATAATGTGTCTAACTCTAGTCACTATAAGAAAAAAAAGGTAATTTTTTTCAAAGTTTGTACTGTCAAAAAAACAAGCCTTATATATAAAATACATAAAATAATTAGAGAATACTACTAACACAGTGTTAAAGTGTGTACTATAGACAAGTAGTTCCCATCCCATCTGGGTATGAGGAGCTAAGTACAGTTTACTGTGCACAAGCTGTGTAGTTATATACGGAAGCCCTGTAGTATCATTTTTAAATAGTACATATAAATATGTTTTACATGTTTCAAATACTATAGATATATACTTATATACTATATATACACACATATGTACATGTCTATGATATTTAAAACAGATATACATATATTTACACACACACACAGGACAGGGGAAGGTATCTTACTATAATTATACTTTTAATCTCTATTGATGAGATTATACATATATGTATAGATGGATTGAAAAACACCTTGGAATCAGAATGCAACTCTTTGTAGGTGTAGAATCTGCATGTTTTAAGGAAAAACACCAAAGTGAGTCAGGAAAAATAGGAGATTGTGGGACTTCGGATAGGCAAAAATACTAGGAGAATGTGGATTGAAAGAGGAGAATGAGACCCTTCCCAGAACAGGGAACGTGGAGTTAAGACTTAGACGCAGGCATGAATTTTGGATTTGGGGGTCCCATCAGGAGTAATGCTTGTTGAAACTCTACTGTTTTCATGCCTTTCTATTTTCATAATCTAACATAGCCATGCAAATACCTGCTTTGAATGGAATTGTTCCTCATAATTTCTTGGCCAAAGGTATCATGAAAGTCATTTTAAATTGCTATTTTTCCCAACACAATGTTTGTAGGTCCTTAGGTAATTCACAGTAGATATGTATGGATTAGGCCAGGTCATCTGTAACATGTCCTTTGATTCTTACTAGTAGAGAAATTCTAAAGTGAAAAGTATAAAATGCCACACATTGATTTTAATAACTGCTCAAAACAAACAACTACACACACACGCGCGCGCACACACACACACACACACACACAAAGATTCTTTGCAGCAGGATCTGGTTAAATGGATCCTGCCATGTCTGGAGTGGTTAGCCCTCTGGAGGGGCACAAAGGTAGCACTCCATGGAACCACAATGAGCCACTATATTAATCTGTCTACTTATTGTATCATTCGTACTGAGAAGTACCAGTGATTATTTCTGCTTTTCCAAAGAACATGAAACAATAGTTAAAGTGTCATGGGATCCTTGGGGTGATGCTTTGCCAGCCAGAAACCTCTGTGGCTGGTGGTGCCTTCTGCCTGAGAATTGCTCGCACCCACTGGGTTCATTCTGCCTGTTCAGCCTGGCAAGTTGTGCTTGGGTTGTGCTACCGGCCCAGATCCCACACCTGCAAGGGCAAGCCAGACATGGAATGACAAGGGGTGTGTGGGTGAGCAAGCACAGGGTCTGTCTACTCTGCACACTGCACATGCTAGCTGCTGTGGTGGGGCAGGCAGTTCCAGGCATCAGAACAGGTACCAACTCCATGCAAAGTTGTGGCTGGACCAGATGTACCACACGTGGCTTCTGCTGTGGGCACCTGTATCTAGATGAGGGGAATTCAGTGGTGCCCAGAAGCTTGGAGATGCCAGGAACCACAGAGCCCCAAATTGGGTATCACAGCCCTGGCTTGGGGAGCTTCTAGGTCTGGGCTTCCTGAAAGGCCACAACCTTCTCCCTTCTTGTCATCTGCAATGTGGCAAGGAAGGGGGCATGTTTCAGCCCTGTTTGTGTTACAGCTCTTTCAGTCCCACCATTTGGGGAGTCCCAAGTTCTTGTCCCATGCCCAGGAAGAATCAATTATGTGGACAACTGGAGGGTAAGCACAGCAGAGAGGAGCTTCATTGAGCAACAGAACAGTTCTCAGAGGACTCAAAATGGGTAGGTCCTTTCTGCAGCCAGGTCATCCTCAGCAGAGTGGAGACTGGCAGTGGGTAGCTCTTTCCCACAGCTGGTAGTCCTAACGTCTGTCTGAGTCTAGCTGAGTCAGGAGTTTTTATGGGCTTAGAAGGAAGGAAGTGAGTGCTGATTTGTCCAAGGGTGGCCATAGGTGAACCCAGAAAAAGCACCATGAGTTCTCACTCTGGGCTGTGGACTTCACCCAGAAATGGAAGCCCAGTCCAAGGCTTCAGACTGTCCCTGGCTTGAAGGTGGGGCTTTACTGGGGACCCACCCCTTCCTGCATAGGAAATGATCTGCCTCCCACTGCCATCAACATGTCATTCACGGCACCCAGGCTGTTTGCACTGAGGAGTGCCTGCAGGCCTCCCCTGAGCCACCCTCAGCCCCACTTAGCCTCCCCCCCGGTGAGCTCATCAGTGCCAAAGTTTTAGAGGGGGCCTAGCACGTCAATGCTGCCCCAAACACACATATACCTGGCCAGGTTATGACAGTACCTGGGCTTGGCTTCAACTTTGCTCCAGAATTAAGGTGGGCACTGGGAACAGGGAGAAGCTAGGGAGTGAGAGCAAGCACTCCCGAGTCTGCAGGGACAGGAGGGCTTCTCAGGCCAGGAGCACCAGGATGCCCAGGTCAAGAGTCATGGTTCAGTGGCTGCAGCTGCTCCCCGGAGCACTGGGCTCCTCCCTTGCCAACCCAGTAGGAGGGTGGTGCTTCTGCCTATTCCTGGTCCCTGTCAGCTCTGTAGAGCCAGCAGCCCTGGATGAGCCTCCCCTGTTGCAGCTGACGTACCACAGCGACTGCTCCAGACAGGCCAACTCCATCATCAAAAGAAATGATTACATTCTTCTCAGAGCACAAGGCAACATTTTTAGCTTTATAACTTGACATCTGAGATCACACACAGACAACATTCAGCTTCCTATATCCTCAGGCTCACAATATTTTACATCCTAAAATAGATTGTGTTGTTTCTCAGCTGCAACTTCAAGACAGAGGTCCTAAAGAGAAAAAGAGATATTAGAATCCTTTTTGTGACCCAAGTGATCCAGTGAAATGGAGGCAGAGCCAAAGTTGAAGAAATTGTGTTGCTTCTCATAAGAAAGTAGAACTAAGAGAGGAGGATGGTGTATTTGCTAGCTGTTGTTGCAATTATGCTGCATAACAAAGTACCCCAAAACTCAGGAAAGTACAATATAAGTACAATTTTTTCTTTAGCTTGCTTCATTCAGACTGTAGGTTGGCTCCAAAATGCAAGTTGGAACCAGATTCTCCCCAGATGTCATTCAAATTCCTTGAACAGGAAGCTTCCTTGAGCAAAGTTCTTCCTGACACTCAGTAACCTGGGTCATTACAACAAACCAAGAATCAAATGTGAGAAAAAATCTGGAGCATCTTAAGATGCTCTTGAAATCCAAGAAAAAGAAAAAATACACATTTATAATTTGTGACCTGGGAAACATGGTTCTCTACATACAGAATTCCTGACCTCACATCATTGCTCCTCTTTTCCATGTACACTTTTGGTAGGTAATCTAAATTTTTTCTATTCCTTTAAAGCCTACTGATGCATGGTTAAATAAAGAACTCCAAAAATGCTGGATGGTAAAGGAAAAAAGGAAGCAAAGGGAGAGGACTCACTTTGAAAGCAAACAGCAGATCCCACTTTGTAAATTACTTATTCTCTCTGAACCTCATTCTCTAGTGCAAAATGGGAATTTTTGATTACAGACTAGAAGCTGTAAAACACAGTTCCAGCATCATGAGTGCTTTGCTCAGATAAATGCTGGAATTACACAAATTTAGCAACATCTTCTCCTCAAATAACAATCACCACCAAGAAATTTCTAAAGGCCAAAGCTGAACCCAAAATAAATAGGTCAATAGATGTTTATGTGGGACAATTGCCTTGAGAAAGACGATTCACATTGCAGCTAAATTTCTTTTCTGAGAAGAAGATCAGGGTAGGGAGAGCTATCAGGAACAGAAAAGAGTAAAGTTAGAAATAATTTATAGGATGTCGTTTTTTTTCTTGAAATAGGCAGAGGCACCATTAGAAACTCCATTTCTCACCCCTTCCTACCTGTTGATCTCTGTCTTCCCCACACTCAGTAGGGCTGGGCCCTATGCAAATGAGTAGACAGAAGATCAGAGGAAGTGAACCAGCAAAATCCACTTAGACCTGCTGGGAGCACTGGGCTCCACTGGGGTTGTGGCCAGTGGCCAGGTGCTGCATTCAGCCCTCTACAGAACAACCTCCTTCGTCAAACAAACAAGCTGCTATGAGCTTCCTCTGCCAACTACTTTACCACAGAAAATGTCAGTGGAGACACCAGTCCCCACCCCCCACACTTCTGCTTTCCACACTTCTGCTTTGTTTTTTGGAGGCATTTTTATATCATGGCCTTCAGGTTCAGGGCAAGTGTCTATACCTGCAGGGACAGAACATTCTGTTAATCACCAGAAAATCCTGCCAACTGCTGGAGGAAGAGGAACTTCATGGACTAGAAAAATCAACTTCTTAAAAGGCACCTATAAGGTGAGCAAAAATATATCCTCTTCCTTTGTTAATGTCCTACAAGATGGAGAAGGGGGCCAGGCTCACAAGCTCAGGAGAAAGCAAGGAAGGGGAGGATCATAAAACTGCCAGCTGGATGGTTTCTGTGTTCTGTGTTTTTTCTTAGTTTGCTTTTCTCATGTACTCCCTCAGTATTGACTAAGTTATATTTTTTTGTTTGGCATGCCATCCTAACTCAGGTGAAACTTTCCAGTGAAAAGAGGCCTTCCCCAACCAAGAGCAGCCTGTGGTGGTAGCCATCACTCCCAAGGAGAGAGAGACTCAGGGTGGATGTAGCCACAGCTGCCCAGTTAGGTGGTTTACCACCAGGAAGCCAGTCAATCTTAATCTTAGGAGGTGAATTTTCCTCTCAAAAGGGATAACAAGTTGTTTGTTGTATAGGGAAGAAGTTCCCTTGGTGTCCAAGGATGTGGTCTCTGGAATTAGACCTAGGATTGAATTTTTAGCACCTAAGAATAAGCCTCTTACTCATCTAAACCACAGTTTTCTCCTCTACAAAATAAAGATAACAATTTTAATTTGTAAGGTTGTTGTAAGGGTTAAATAAAGTAATGCATGTAAAGTTCTTGGCCCAGAATCATTAAGGGTTTAATACATATTTATCATTATCACTATTATGATCATTACTATTACTCCTCATGCTTTCCAGAAATATGGAGAACAATGGTGATACTCCTAGTCAAAAAAAAAAAAAAAAATGTAGGATGCAAGGAATTATTAATTCCCCTTTCTCCTACTTCTCTCTCCTATCCTAGGTGGATTGCTGACTCCAAATACATAGACAGGCCAAACATACCAGGGTGGAAGGGAACCATTACTAGAAGTTAGTGAACCTTTTGTTAAGGCAAATTGGCTTCTGAGATGAGCAGGAAGAAACCAAATGCATATCACCAGCATAATACTGACTTTTGCCTCATAGGGCAGAACTAAGGCCTCGATATTGACCAAATTTTCAGAAAAAAAATGAAAAACAAATGATCCATTCACCAACATTAAAGCTTACTTTTAGAGGACAAGCTTCTTGTATTAGGTATGTAGTTTAAGAGTCTGCGATTCACAGTTCATAATGAGGAACGATCAAAGGGAAAACTTAAACTAGGAAAGCTACATCTCCATTCATGGGACGGAAACCTCTCCTCTTCCTTACTCGAGACAGCAAGATTCACTAAATGAGAGGAGAGAGAAATAATCCAGGGGCCCAGACCTCTTCCTTTGAGAGAGAATGTTTTCAGATGAGGAGAAAAGGACAGGGATGTCTGGGGATGGGAATGGAGAATGTGAGGGCAGGGAGATTGGAAGTTGAAGCCCAAGACTAACTGGCTCACTCTCTGTTAGGTCAGATGAAAACGGAAGTCTCACCAGGAACCTTCCCTGAAATATGTTGTAAAGTCCCTCAGACTTTACCAGGATTTCCCTGAGACCCAGTGGAAAGTCCAAAATAGCTAGACTAGCCTTCCAGTAAAGAAAATTACTTATACCAGCCCATTTTGGAGTGTGAATCTTGGTGAGATTAATGATACAGAGTGAAAGGGGAAGAAAGGGGGCCTGTTTGGTCTTCTCCCTTTCCAGGCACAGGAAGAGGCAGCTCCAAACATGCATCATGCATCATGTCTCAGGTGAACTGCATCTTGTAGTTATAGAGGGAGATCAGTACTTCAGATTAGTGGGGTCAGCAAACCCAGAAGTGGCAGGACAGACAGACGGGGGGTGAGGGATCAGGGAGGGGACTAGAGGAAGTGAGGAAAGCTGAGATCAAACAATAACCATTAAAAAAAATTGAGAGGGCGGAGCAAGATGGCCGAATAGGAACAGCTCCAGTCTCCAACTCCCAGCGCGAGCGACAGAGAAGACCGGTGATTTCGGCATTTTCAACTGAGGTACTGGGTTCATCTCACTGGGGAGTGCCGGACAATCGGTGCTGGTCAGCTGCTGCAGCCCGACCAGTGAGAGCTGAAGCAGGGCGAGGCATTGCCTCACCTGGGAAGCGCAAGGGGGAAGGGAATCCCTTTTCTTAGCCAGGGGAACTGAGACACACAACACCTGGAAAATTGGGTAACTCCCACCCCAATACTGCGCTTTAAGCAAACAGGCACACCAGGAGATCATATCCCACACCTGGCCGGGAGGGTCCCACGCCCACGGAGCCTCCCTCATTGCTAGCACAGCAGTCTGTGATCTACCGGCAAGGCAGCAGCAAGACTGGGGGTGGGGCGCCCGCCATTGCTGAGGCTTAAGTAGGTAAACAAAGCTGCTGGGAAGCTCGAACTGGGTGGAGCTCACAGCAGCTCAAGGAAACCTGCCTGTCTCTGTAGACTCCACCTCTGGGGACAGGGCACAGTAAACAATAAACGCAGCAGAAGCCTCTGCAGACACAAACGACTCTGTCTGACAGCTTTGAAGAGAGCAGTGGATCTCCCAACACGGAGGTTGAGATCTGAGAAGGGACAGACTCCCTGCTCAAGTGGGTCCCTGACCCCTGAGTAGCCTAACTGGGAGACATCCCCCACTAGGGGCAG
Source organism: Theropithecus gelada (assembly GCF_003255815.1). Lineage (NCBI taxonomy): Eukaryota > Metazoa > Chordata > Mammalia > Primates > Cercopithecidae > Theropithecus > Theropithecus gelada. Next base: position 148,219,879 of record NC_037669.1, read on the forward strand.
TCTGACACCCCACACCTCACAGGGTGGAGTACACCCCTGAGAGGAAGCTTCCAAAGCAAGAATCAGACAGGTACACTCGCTGTTCAGAAATATTCTATCTTCTGCAGCCTCTGCTGCTGATACCCAGGCAAACAGGGTCTGGAGTGGACCTCAAGCAATCTCCAGCAGACCTACAGCTGAGGGTCCTGACTGTTAGAAGGAAAACTATCAAACAGGAAGGACACCTACACCAAAACCCCATCAGTACATCACCATCATCAAAGACCAGAGGCAGATAAAACCACAAAGATGGGGAAAAAGCAGGGCAGAAAAGCTGGAAATTCAAAAAATAAGAGCGCATCTCCCCCGGCAAAGGAGCGCAGCTCATCGCCAGCAACGGATCAAAGCTGGACGGAGAATGACTTTGACGAGATGAGAGAAGAAGGCTTCAGTCCATCAAATTTCTCAGAGCTAAAGGAGGAATTACGTACCCAGCGCAAAGAAACTAAAAATCTTGAAAAAAAGTGGAAGAATTGATGGCTAGAGTAATTAATGCAGAGAGGGTCATAAACGAAATGAAAGAGATGAAAACCATGACACGAGAAATACATGACAAATGCACAAGCTTCAGTAACCTACTCGATCAACTGGAAGAAAGAGTATCAGCGATTGAGGATCAAATGAATGAAATGAAGCGAGAAGAGAAACCAAAAGAAAAAAGAAGAAAAAGAAATGAACAAAGCCTGCAAGAAGTATGGGATTATGTAAAAAGACCAAATCTACGTGTGATTGGGGTGCCTGAAAGTGAGGGGGAAAATGGAACCAACTTGGAAAACACTCTTCAGGATATCATCCAGGAGAACTTCCCCAACCTAGTAGGGCAGGCCAACATTCAAATCCAGGAAATACAGAGAACACCACAAAGATACTCCTCGAGAAGAGCAACTCCAAGACACATAATTGCCAGATTCACCAAAGTTGAAATGAAGGAAAAAATCTTAAGGGCAGCCAGAGAGAAAGGTCAGGTTACCTACAAAGGGAAGCCCATCAGACTAACAGCAGATCTCTCGGCAGAAACTCTACAAGCCAGAAGAGAGTGGGGGCCAATATTCAACATTCTTAAAGAAAAGAATTTTCAACCTAGAATTTCATATCCAGCCAAACTAAGTTTCATAAGTGAAGGAGAAATAAAATCCTTTACAGATAAGCAAATGCTTAGAGATTTTGTCACCACTAGGCCTGCCTTACAAGAGACCCTGAAGGAAGCACTAAACATAGAAAGGAACAACCGGAACCAGCCATTGCAAAAACATGCCAAAATGTAAAGACCATCGAGGCTAGGAAGAAACTGCATCAACTAACGAGCAAAATAACCAGTTAATATCATAATGGCAGGATCAAGTTCACACATAACAATATTAACCTTAAATGTAAATGGACTAAATGCTCCAATGAAAAGACACAGACTGGCAAACTGGATAAAGAGTCAAGACCCATCAGTCTGCTGTATTCAGGAGACCCATCTCACACGCAGAGACATACAGGGGCTCAAAATAAAGGGATGGAGGAAGATTTACCAAGCAAATGGAGAACAAAAAAAAGCAGGGGTTGCAATACTAGTCTCTGATAAAACAGACTTTAAACCATCAAAGATCAAAAGAGACAAAGAAGGCCATTACATAATGGTAAAGGGATCAATTCAACAGGAAGAGCTCACTATCCTAAATATATATGCACCCAATACAGGAGCACCCAGATTCATAAAGCAAGTCCTTAGAGACTTACAAAGAGTCTTAGACTCCCATACAATAATAATGGGAGACTTCAACACTCCACTGTCAACATTAGACAGATCAACGAGACAGAAAGTTAACAAGGATATCCAGGAATTGAACTCATCTCTGCAGCAAGCAGACCTAATAGACATCTATAGAACTCTCCACCCCAAATCAACAGAATATACATTCTTCTCAGCACCACATCGTACTTACTCCAAAATTGACCACGTAATTGGAAGTAAAGCACTCCTCAGCAAATGTACAAGAACAGAAATTATAACAAACTGTCTCTCAGACCACAGTGCAATCAAACTAGAACTCAGGACTAAGAAACTCAATCAAAACCGCTCAACTACATGGAAACTGAACAACCTGCTCCTGAATGACTATTGGGTACATAACGAAATGAAGGCAGAAATAAAGATGTTCTTTGAAACCAATGAGAACAAAGATACAACATACCAGAATCTCTGGGACACATTTAAAGCAGTGTGTAGAGGGAAATTTATAGCACTAAATGCCCACAAGAGAAAGCAGGAAAGATCTAAAATTGACACTCTAACATCGCAATTAAAAGAACTAGAGAAGCAAGAGCAAACACATTCGAAAGCTAGCAGAAGGCAAGAAATAACTAAGATCAGAGCAGAACTGAAGGAGATAGAGACACAAAAAACCCTCCAAAAAATCAATGAATCCAGGAGTTGGTTTTTTGAAAAGATCAACAAAATTGACAGACCACTAGCAAGACTAATAAAGAAGAAAAGAGAGAAGAATCAAATCGACGCAATTAAAAATGAAAAAGGGGATATCACCACCGACCCCACAGAAATACAAACTACCATCAGAGAATACTATAAACACCTCTACGCAAATAAACTGGAAAATCTAGAAGAAATGGATAATTTCCTGGACACTTACACTCTTCCAAGACTAAACCAGGAAGAAGTTGAATCCCTGAATAGACCAATAGCAGGCTCTGAAATTGAGGCAATAATTAATAGCCTACCAACCAAAAAAAAGTCCAGGACCAGATGGATTCACAGCTGAATTCTACCAGAGGTACAAGGAGGAGTTGGTACCATTCCTTCTGAAACTATTCCAATCAATAGAAAAAGAGGGAATCCTCCCTAACTCATTTTATGAGGCCAACATCATCCCGATACCAAAGCCTGGCAGAGACACAACAAAAAAAGAGAATTTTAGACCAATATCCCTGATGAACATCGATGCAAAAATCCTCAATAAAATACTGGCAAACCGGATTCAGCAACACATCAAAAAGCTTATCCACCATGATCAAGTGGACTTCATCCCTGGGATGCAAGGCTGGTTCAACATTCGCAAATCAATAAACATAATCCAGCATATAAACAGAACCAAAGACAAGAACCACATGATTATTTCAATAGATGCAGAAAAGGCTTTTGACAAAATTCAACAGCCCTTCATGCTAAAAACGCTCAATAAATTCGGTATTGATGGAACATACCTCAAAATAATAAGAGCTATTTATGACAAACCCACAGCCAATATCATAATGAATGGGCAAAATCTGGAAAAATTCCCTTTGAAAACTGGCACAAGACAGGGATGCCCTCTCTCACCACTCCTATTCAACATAGTGTTGGAAGTTCTGGCTAGGGCAATTAGGCAAGAGAAAGAAATCAAGGGTATTCAGTTAGGAAAAGAAGAAGTCAAATTGTCCCTGTTTGCAGATGACATGATTGTATATTTAGAAAACCCCATTGTCTCAGCCCAAAATCTCCTTAAGCTGATAAGCAACTTCAGCAAAGTCTCAGGATACAAAATTAATGTGCAAAAATCACAAGCATTCTTATACACCAGTAACAGACAAACAGAGAGCCAAATCAGGAATGAACTTCCATTCACAATTGCTTCAAAGAGAATAAAATACCTAGGAATCCAACTTACAAGGGATGTAAAGGACCTCTTCAAGGAGAACTACAAACCACTGCTCAGTGAAATAAAAGAGGACACAAACAAATGGAAGAACATACCATGCTCATGGATAGGAAGAATCAATATCGTGAAAATGGCCATACTGCCCAAGGTAATTTATAGATTCAATGCCATCCCCATCAAGCTACCAATGAGTTTCTTCACAGAATTGGAAAAAACTGCTTTAAAGTTCATATGGAACCAAAAAAGAGCCTGCATCTCCAAGACAATCCTAAGTCAAAAGAACAAAGCTGGAGGCATCACGCTACCTGACTTCAAACTATACTACAAGGCTACAGTAACCAAAACAGCATGGTACTGGTACCAAAACAGAGATATAGACCAATGGAACAGAACAGAGTCCTCAGAAATAATACCACACATCTTCAGCCATCTGATCTTTGACAAACCTGAGAGAAACAAGAAATGGGGAAAGGATTCCCTATGTAATAAATCGTGCTGGGAAAATTGGCTAGCCATAAGTAGAAAGCTGAAACTGGATCCTTTCCTTACTCCTTATACGAAAATTAATTCAAGATGGATTAGAGACTTAAATGTTAGACCTAATACCATAAAAATCCTAGAGGAAAACCTAGGTAGTACCATTCAGGACATAGGCATGGGCAAAGACTTCATGTCTAAAACACCAAAAGCAATGGCAGCAAAAGCTAAAATTGACAAATGGGATCTTATTAAACTAAAGAGCTTCTGCACAGCAAAAGAAACTACCATCAGAGTGAACAGGCAACCTACAGAATGGGAGAACATTTTTGCCATCTACTCATCTGACAAAGGGCTAATATCCAGAACCTACAAAGAACTCAAACAAATTTACAAGAAAAAAACAAACAACCCCATCAAAAAGGGGCAAAGAATATGAACAGACATTTCTCAAAATAAGACATTCATACAGCCAACAGACACATGAAAAAATGCTCATCATCACTGGCCATCAGAGAAATGCAAATCAAAACCACAATGAGATACCATCTGACACCAGTTAGAATGGCAATCATTAAAAAGTCAGGAAACAACAGGTGCTGGAGAGGATGTGGAGAAATAGGAACGCTTTTACACTGTTGGTGGGACTTTAAACTAGTTCAACCATTATGGAAAACAGTATGGCGATTCCTCAAGGATCTAGAACTAGATGTACCATATGACCCAGCCAACCCATTACTGGGTATATACCCAAAGGATTATAAATTATGCTGCTATAAAGACACATGCACACGTATGTTTATTGCAGCACTATTCACAATAGCAAAGACTTGGAATCAACCCAAATGTCCATCAGTGACAGATTGGATTAAGAAAATGTGGCACATATACACCATGGAATACTATGCAGCCATAAAAAAGGATGAGTTTGCGTCCTTTGTAGGGACATGGATGCAGCTGGAAACCATCATTCTTAGCAAACTATCACAAGAACAGAAAACCAAACACCGCATGTTCTCACTCATAGGTGGGAACTGAACAATGAGATCACTTGGACTCGGGAAGGGGAACATCACACACCGGGGCCTATCATGGGGAGGGGGGAGGGGGGGAGGGATTGCATTGGGAGTTATACCTGATGTAAATGATGAGTTGATGGGTGCAGCAGACCAACATGGCACAAGTATACATATGTAACAAACCTGCACGTTATGCACATGTACCCTACAACTTAAAGTATAATAATAATAAATAAATTTTAAAAAAATAATAAAAAAATAAAAATAAAAATAAAACTGCAAAGATGCTATTACAAAGTAAGGTCATATTCACATGTAATGGGATCAGAACTTCAGCATCTTTTTTTGTGAAACACAATTCAACCCACAACAGTATTAACAGTATTTTTTTTTTCTTTTGCTGGCTTCTGCAACTATGAAATTATTTTAAGATTTACCCGTTTCGTTGCATGTTTTAGTTTATTCCTTTCATAGTAGAGTACTATTCCATTGTATGGCTACACCACAATTTATCAGTTCAGTTGTTAGTGGATATTTGAGTAGTTTTCAGTTTTTGACTATTACAAATCAAGTTTCTATAAGCATTTGTGTACAGGTTGTTTGTATTCACATAAGCCTTATTTCTCTTAAGTAAATACAAAGACGTGGAAGAGTTGAATCAAATACATATTTAACTTTATAAAAAATTATCACTGTTTGCCAAAGTGATTGTACAATTTTATATTGTGAACATCAGGCATACAAGAGTTCCAGTTTGTCATCAACAATTGCTATGGTCAGTCTTTTTAATTTTAACCAGTCTAATATGTACATAATTGTATTCATTGCAATTTAATTCTTATTTTCCCAATGAATAATGATGACAAGTACCTTTTTATGTGCTTATTTTTCATTTGTATGTTTCCTTTGTGAATCGTCTTTTCAAATCCTTTGCCCATTTTTTTTTTTTTTTGAGTTGCTTGTTCTCTTACAGAGTTTTGAGCATTTTTAAAATGTTTTGGATAAAAGTCCTTCACCAGATATATGCTGTACAAATATTTTCTCTATTTCTGTGGCTTGTCTTTTTTTTTCTCATGACAGTAACTTTTGAAAAGAAACCATTTTAAGAAGCACAATTGATCAGTCTGTTCTTTCCTGAATTGTGCTTTCGGTATTATATCTAAACAATTTTTAAATAGCCTAGGCCACATATATTTTCTCTTATGTATTCTGCTAAAAATTTATAGTTTTAGGTTTTACACTTTAATCTACAATACATTTCCAGGTAATTTTATTACGTGGTGTGAGTTATGGAACGAGTTTATTTTTTTGCATGTGGATTCCCAAATGTTCCAGCAACATTTTTGGGAAGACTATTGCTCTTCACTGATTTAAGTTTGCAATTTTGTTAACAACGAGTTGTCAAGACTTTTGCTTCTAGAAAATGAAGTAAATGTACCTTTCATGTTTGTCCAATGACATACAGCTAAAAACCCTATGCATTTTATACAAAGCAAATATAAAAGACCCTGAGAGGTGAAGAGAAGGCAGACTGCCTAGGGAACTCAGGACCCAAAGAACGACAAATTGGTGAGTTCTACAGCTTTTCTTTTTTCCTATATATCACAAATTTGCAGTTTGAAGAAGCCAGTGATCCAGAAACACCAATGGGTGCAAACAAACAAAAAGCCTGCCTTCCTCACCCAAAGGATCAAGAGGGGAGGAACCTGGCAAGACAGAACACGTTAAACAACTATCACTATGCTCCAACCAAACACCATGGAAACAAACAAACAAAAAAAAACTGTGCCATGCCAGCAAAAGTTAAGTAGGGAGCCTGGGACACCCTGCTTTGTGAGGCGGTAATGAGGTGCTCCAACATCCCCTTTGGAGTTGTGTCAAAGAAGGCAAAGCAGCAAGCAAAGCCAGCAAAACCCTCCATACTGGAGCAGACATATATATTCTGCATTGATTCATACAAATAAATCTATTGTCCATTTATTTTTATTCATCTACGGCATTTTTTTCTTGTCTCCTTTGGTTGTTTTTAAAGTATTCCTTTTATCACTTCTCTTAGGTAATTTAATTGTGATTAGCCTTGTACGTTTGTCCAGGTTTCTTGTGTATGGAATTCATTGTGTTTACTGAATCTGTGGGTTTAAAATGTCAAAAAATATGGAACATTTTTAGCCATTATTTACTTAGATATTTTCTATTCTCCCTTTAGAGACTCTAATTACATGCATATAAAGCTGCATGAATTTATCCCAACTTCACTCATGCTCTTTTTTTTTCTCTATTGTTCACTTTGGGTGAATTTTATTATATGTCTTCAAGTGTACTGATCTTTTTTTCCTGTAATGTCTAATCTGTTATTTATCCTATTTATTATATTTTAATATTTTAGCCATTATAAGTCTCCTCTCCTGAAGTCTGATTTGATTTTTTTAAAGATATTTTACTTAGCTTTTTGAAGATATGGAATATAGTTATAATAACTGTTTTGATGTCCTTATCTTGACCCAATTTTGGGTCAGTTTCCATTGATCATTATTTCTCATTATGACTCATATCTTCTTGTTTCTTGGAATGACTACTAGTTGTTGATTGGATGCCAAATATTGTGAATTTTATAGTTTTGGGGTCTGGATAGTTTTATATTCCTATAAATATTCTTAAGCTTTCTTTTTCAGCACAGTTGTATCATTGCCTGATGTCCAGTGCCTTAAAAACCATTGTTTCTATATTTTGCTTTGTTTTCTTTTTTGTTTTTGACAAGAGGGTAAGTTCAATCTCTATTATTCTATCTTAGCTGGAAGTAGAAAGCTGGTGAAAAGATCTTGAAGGAATCCAAATATGGAAATTGTATAGTCAAGGAAGAAGAAACCCAGCTCTGCCTATTCCTCTCTCCCTTCAGTTGGATCTGGCATTCTAGCAATCACCACCGATGAACTTTCTTGCCTCTTTAGTCCCCATCATCAACCAACTAGCAGAATACCTCAACCTTAGTGAAATGTATTATTAGGAAAAGGGGTCTAGGATACTTACATCCTACTTCTCTGTATAGGCATTGGGCTTTTCTGAAAGGTCAGTGAGATTCACCCAGCACACTTTCAATAGAAATTTGGAACTGAGGGTGTAGAGCTGAGATTAGTACCTGACATATCTCTGTGAAGACCTGAATGCTTTCAGTGTGTTTTCACACCAGCCCTGGGAAGTGTGCATGATCCTAAAGTGCAAATTCTTCTAAGAGGACTTAGGAGGAACACATGCTAAAATCTTCCCTTTCCTAATGTATTCTAGAATAAGCAGTCTTTACTTGCATTGCTTCATTTTCCCCAGAATAGAGTATAAATAATGAACTCATAAGTACAGGGAGAAGAAGCTGTGGTGAAAGCCACAAGTTCTTAAAGTTAAGCTCATTTGTTTAGTCTAAGATTGCTAAAACTTGATCTTTAGAGAGCAATACATTCTGGCTCTGTAAAAACAAGTTTATTCTTAGAGCAAAACAAAGAAATTACCATTTCAGAAAAAAAAATGATTTTCAAGTTACGTAGATGGATGCATTTCTTTTTCTTTTCTTTTCTTTTCTTCTTTTTTTTTTGTTTGTTTGTTTGTTTGTTTTTTTGAGATGGAGTCTCACTCTGTCACCCCAGCTGGAGTGTAGTGGCACGATCTTGGCTCACTGCAACCTTTGCCTCCTGGGTTCAAGTGATTCTGCTATCTCAGCCTCCTGAGTAGCTGGGACTCAGGTTGCAGTGCATTTCCAATGCAGTGTTACCAGAACGTACCATTTGCTTTGAAGTTCTAGTAAAAATGTTAATGCTCACAACTAACTAGCTTCTCTGACTTCTTCCAAACTTCACTCTGACTTTCTTCTTGAAGAAACACCTCCTGTTTAAATTAAGACTCATTTCTATCTTTTTATAAAGTTAATTCCTCAGAAAGAGTCCAAAAGGAAGAAAAAAATAAAGAAAACTGTATATTTATATTACCTTGTTTGACTTTCATGACATCAGACATGTTGATAAACTTTACGAGAAAAAACTTACGTCCCAATACCAACACTCAGGCTTAAAGGCAGATATACTGTCTGTTCATAGAATCTAATTCAGATCCTTCAAATATAGGGAGATGACTTAAATTTCTGCTTCATTAACTACCACGACCAACAATGACAAAACAAATTCCTATTAGAAACCCAGAATAATAGCTGCAGCCACTTCTTCCTTAACCAATAGTCCCATTTGTCTTCCCTTGAATCCGGGAGGCAGTCAATAGATGTGTAACAATAATCTGTCAGAGGTAGCTGAGCCTTTCTTTATAGAGCATAGATGTGCCCAAGGGCCCTCTATACTCTGAGCACATAATCCCCTGTTCTATACTGAAATATGATCACAAATTGGCTAAGTCTTGATTTCCCAACTTCACTGAAACACAGATGTAATAATTAAGTACTTTTAGGCCCCAGAAACATGGCAGGGGAGATTCTCCCTATGATAGGACTAGAAAAATTTTCACTCAGTTCTAGAACATCAAGGCACGACGCAATCTCCAAGTCCTGGAATTACTTCCTGATCTTAGATCCAATTCTACAATAGCAATCCGTGCTCCTAGTCATCCACTGAACAGGTATTTATTGTGTTCCTGAAATTTCCTAGGCATTGTGCTAGCTATTAGAGCCAAAAAACAAGTTGGAAAAGACCTCTGACATCATGAAAGGCAGAGGAAAGTGAGAACAAATAATAAGCAAACAAACAAGGTAATTCCAGAAAAATAAGTGCTTGTAAAGGAGACAAAACAGAGTAATTATGAAAGAGTGCTTTATATGTGATGTGGGGGTTAAATAGGGTAGTCATAAAAGGCCTCTCTGAGTATGTGACATTTGAGCTGACATTGAATACAAGCCATATAAGGAGCCCAGGTAAGAATCTTCTCCCACTTAAAAGAGAAGTAAGGTCAAAGTAAGGTCCTGTACTCCCCCAATTCCATCCTGAAGGCTCTGGCCTACTAGACATCAGATTTCATGGACACTGACTTTCTTACCTGCTGTATTAAGTACAAGTCCTAAGGTTTCTTATTAGAAGAGGTCCCCACTCCAGGCCCAACCTTCTGCTAGTAACCAACACTCTATGAACTCCATTTGCTTTATCCTATAAGTCTATGTAGAAATTGTCTTCGGGTGTCTTCCCAGTCAGGAGTTAGCTCTGTGTTAAAAGTACACTTGCAAGAAGTTGAAACAAGAAATGGAGAGAAAGAAACTGACGCTTTCTGACTCCTGGCTTCACTTCTTCCTGAAGCCTGGTCATCTTTCTAATGTTGGAGTATGAGGCACTAATAATACTTACATTACAAACACACTCTAGTTTGAGTTACTCTCTGTTACTTTCAATCAAAGTATATTACCCATAATGCACTTCAATTTTTCCTCTATCATGGATTTCTATTTAATGCCAGTTCTGAATTATGCACCCAGTGATTTAATATAATGATGAGAACCACACTTGGGCAGCTTTCTCATGTAGTTTCTTTCTGATTGTGAAGAAGTTTCACTATACAGCCTGTCATTTCTTAATGCTGGTGGCTTATATTCTTTTTCAAATATGATATTGGCAGCATCTAGCCTTCAAATTGTCCAACTGTTATACCACATCTTTCATCTACTGACTTTGCCTGTTGATAATAATGTGTCCATGCTCTTGGTTTTATTATGTTTGCATATTTTTTTATTTTTTAATTATACTTTCAGTTCTAGGGTACATGTGCACAACGTGCAGGTTTGTTACATATGTATACATGTGCCATGTTGCTGTGCTGCACCTATTAACTCGTTAGTTACATTAGGTATATCTCCTAATGCTATCCCTCACTGCTCCCCCAACTCCACAACAGGCCCCGGTGTGTGATGTTCCCCTTTCTGTGTCCAAGGGTTCTCATTGTTCAATTTCCACCTATGAGTGAGAACACGCGGTGTTTGGTTTTCTGTTCTTGTGATAGTTTGCTGAGAATGATGGTTTCCAGCTGCATCCATGTCCCTACAAAGGATGTGAACTCATCCTTTTTTATGGCTGCATAGTATTCCATGGTGTATATGTGCCACATTTTCTTAATCCAGTCTGTCATTGATGGACATTTGGGTTGGTTCCAAGTCTTTGCTATTGCGAATAGTGCCACAATAACATATGTGTGCATATGTCTTTATAGCAGCATGATTTATAATCCTTTCAGTATATACCCAGTAATGGGATGGCTGGGTCAAATGGTATTTCTAGTTTTAGATCCTTGAGGAATCGCCGCACTGTCTTCCACAATGGTTGAACAAGTTTACAGTCCCACCGACAGTGTAAAAGTGTTCCTATTTCTCCACATCCTCTCCAGCACCTGTTGTTTCCTGACTTTTTAATGATCACCATTCTAACTGGTGTGAGATGGTATCTCATTGTGGTTTTGATTTGCATTTCTCTGATGGAGAGTGATGATGAACATTTTTCCATGTGTCTGTTGGCTGCATAAATGTCTTCTTTTGAGAAGTGTCTGTTCATATCCTTCACCCACTTTTTGATGGGGTTGTTGTTTTCTTGTAAATTTGTTTGAGTTCTTTGTAGGTTCTGGATATTAGCCCTTTGTCAGATGAGCAGATTGCAAAAATTTTCTTCCATTCTGTAGGTTGCCCGTTCACTCTGATGGTAATTTCTTTTGCTGTGCAGAAGCTCTTTAGTTTACTTAGATCCCATTTGTCAATTTTGGCTTTTGTTGCCATTGCTTTTGGTGTTTTAGACATGAAGTCCTTGCCCATGCCTATGTCCTGAATGGTATTGCCTAGGTTTTCTTCTAGGGTTTTTATGGTATTAGGTCTAACATTTAAGTCTCTAATCCATCTTGAATTAATTTTTGTATAAGCTGTAAGAAGCGATCCAGTTTCAGCTTTCTACATGTAGCTAGCCAGTTTTCCCAGCGCCATTTATTAAATAGGGAATCCTTTCCCCATTTCTTGTTTTTGTCAGGTTTGTCAAATATCAGATGGTTGTAAATGTGCGGTATTATTTCTGAGGGCTCTGTTCTCTTCCATTGGTCTATATCTCTGTTTTGGTACCAGTACCATGCTGTTTTGATTACTGTAGCCTTGTAGTATAGTTTGAAGTCAGGTAGCATGATGCCTCCAGCTTTGTTCCTTTGCCTTAGGATTGTCTTGGCAATGCAAGGTCTTTTTTGGTTCCATATGAACTTTAAAGCAGTTTTTTCCAATTCTGTGAAGAAAGTCATTGGTAGCTTAATGGAGATGGCATTGAATCTATAAATTACCTTGGGCAGTATAGCCATTTTCATGATATTGATTCTTCCTATCCATGAGCATGGAATGTTCTTCCATTTGTTTTGTGGACTCTTTTATTTCATTGAGCAGTGGTTTGTAGTTCTCCTTGAAGAGATCCTTCACATCCCTTTTAAGTTGACTTCCTAGGTATTTTATTCTCTTTGAAGCTATTGTGAATGGGAGTTCACTCATGATTTGGCTCTCTGTTTGTCTGTTATTGGTTTATAAGAATGCCTGTGATTTTTGCACATTGATTCTTTATCCTGAGACTTTGCTGAAGTTGCTTATCAGCTTAAGGAGATTTTGGGCTCAGATGATGGGGTTTTCTAAATATGCAATCATGTCATTTGCAGAGACAATTTGACTTCTTCTTTTCCTAACTGAATACACTTTATTTATTTCTCCTGCCTGATTGCCCAGGCCAGAACTTCCAACACTATGTTGAATAGGAGTGGTGAGAGAGGGCATCCCTGTCTTGGGCCAGTTTTCGAAGGGAATGCTTCCAGCTTTTGCCCATTCCGTATGATATTGGCTGTGGGTTTGTCATAAATAGTCATTATTTTGAGATATGTTCAATCAATACCGAATTGAGAGTCTTTAGCATGAAGCGCTGTTGAATTTTGTCAAAGGCCTTTTCTACATCTATTGAGATAATCATGTGGTTTTTGTCTTTGGTTCTGTTTATATGCTGGATTATGTTTATTGATTTGCATATGTGGAACCAGCCTTGCATCCCAGGGATGAAGCCCACTTGATCATGGTGGATAAGCTTTTTGATATCCTGCTGGACTCAGTTTGCCAGTATTTTATTGAGGATTTTTGCATCAATGTTCATCAGGGATAGTGGTCTAAAATTCTCTTTTTTTCTTGTGTCTCTGCCAGGGTTTGGTATCAGGATGATGTTGGCCTCGTAAAATGAGTTAGGGAGGATTCCCTCTTTTTCTATTGATTGGAATAGTTTCAGAAGGAATGGTACCAACTCCTTCTTGTACCTCTGGTAGAATTCGGCTGTGAATCTGTTTGACCCTGGACTTTTTTTGGTTGGTAGGTTATTAATTATTGCCTCAATTTCAGAGCCTGTTACTGGTCTATTCAGGGATTCAACTTCTTCCTGCTTTAGTTGGGGGAGAGTGTAAGTCTCCAGGAATTTATCCATTTCTTCTAGGTTTTCTAGTTTATTTGTATAGAGGTATTTATAGTATTCTCTGATGGCAGTTTGTATTTCTGTGGGGTCGGTGGTGATATCTCCTTTATTTTTTTTATTGCATCTATTTGATTCTTCTCTCTTTTCTTCTTTATTGGTCTTGCTAGCAGTCTATCAATTTTTTTGATCTTTTCAAAACACCAGCTCCTGGATTCATTGATTTTTTGGAGGGTTTTTTGTGTCTCTATCTCCTTCAGTTCTGCTCTGATCTTAGTTATTCTTTGCCTTCTACTAGCTTTTGAATGTGTTTGCTCTTGTTTCTCTAGTTCTTTTAAATGTGACGTTAGGGTGTCAATCTTAGGTCTTTCCAGCTTTCTCTTGTGGGCGTTTAGTGCTATAAATTTCCATCTACACACCACTTTAAATGTGTCCCAGAGATTCTGGTATGTTGTATCTTTGTTCTCATTGGTTTCAAAAAACATTTTTATTTCTGCCTTCATTTCGTTATGTACCCAGTAGTCATTCAGGATCAGGTTGTTCAGTTTCCATGTAGTCGAGCGATTTTGAGTGAGTTTCTTAACCCTGAGTTCTAATTTGATTGCACTGTGGTCTGAGAGACGGTTTGTTATAATTCCTTTTTCTTTCACATTTGCTGACAAGTGCTTTACTTCCAACTATGTGGTCAGTATTGGAATAAGTGCAATGTGGTGCTGAGAAGAATGTATATTCTGTTGATTTGGGGTGGAGAGTTCTGTAGATGTCTATTAGGTCCACTTGGTGCAGAGCTGAGTTCAATTCCTGGATATCGTTGTTAACTTTCTGTCTTGTTGATCTGTCTAATGTTGACAGTGGGGTGTTAAAGTCTCCCATTATTATTGTGTAGGAGTCTAAGTCTCTTTGTAAGTCTCTAAGGACTTGCTTTATGAATCTGGGTGCTCTTCTATTGGATACATACATATTTAAGATAGTTAGTTCTTCTTATTGAATTGATCCCTTTATCATTATGTAATGGCCTTCTTTGTCTCTTGATCTTTGTTGGTTTAAAGTCTGTTTTATCAGAGACTGGGATTGCAACCCCTGCCTTTTTTTGTTTTCCATTTGCTTGGTAGATCTTCCTCCATCCGTTTATTTTGAACCTATGTGTGTCTCTGCACATGAGATGGGTCTCCTGAATACAGCACACTGATGGGTCTTGACTCTTTATCCAATTTGCCCATCTGTGTCTTTTAATTGGAGCATTTAGTCCATTTACATTTAAGGTTAATATGGTTATGTGTGAATTTGATCCTGTCATTATGATGTTAGCTGGTTATTTTGTTCATTAGTTGATGCAGTTTCTTCCCAGCATCAATGGTCTTTACATTTTGGCATGTTTTTGCACTGGCTGGTACTGGTTGTTCCTTTCCATTTTGGTGCTTCCTTCAGGACCTCTTGTAGGGCAGGCCTGGTGCTGACAAAATCTCTCAGCATTTGCTTGTCTGTAAAGGATTTTATTTTTCCTTCACTTATGAAACTTCATTTGGCTGGATATGAAATTCTGGGTTGATAATTCTTTTCTTTAAGAATGTTGAATATTGGCCCCCTCTCTCTTCTGGCTTGTAGAGTTTCTGCCGAGAGATCTGCTGTTAGTCTGATGGGCTTCCCTTTGTAGGTAACCTGACCTTTCTCTCTGGCTGCCCTTAACATTTTTTCCTTCATTTCAAATTTGGTGAACCTGACAATTATGTGTCTTGGAGTTGCTCTTCTCGAGGAGTATCTTTGTGGAGTTCTCTGTATTTCCTGAATTTGAATGTTGGCTTGCCTTGCTAGGCTGGGCAAGTTCTCCTGGATAATATCCTGCAGAGTGTTTTCTGACTTGGTTCCATTCTCCTTGTCACTTTCAGGTACACCAATCAGACTTAGATTTGGTCTTTTCACATAGTCCCATATTTCTTGGAGGTTTTGTTTGTTTCTTTTTACTCTTTTTTCTCTAAACTTCTCTTCTTGTTTCATTTCATTACTTTGATCTTCAATCACTGATACCCTTTCTTCCAGTTGATCGAATCAGTTACTGAAGCTTGTGCATTTGTCATGTAGTTCTCATGCCATGGTTTTCAGCTCTATCAGGTCATTTAAGGACTTCTCTACATTGGTTATTCTAGTTAGCCATTTGTCTAATCTTTTTTCAAGGTTTTTAGCTTCTTTGTGATGGGTTCGAACTTCCTCCTTTAGCTGGGAGATGTTTGATCATCTGAAGCCGCCTTCTCTCAACTCGTCAAAGTCATTCTCCATCCAGCTTTGTTCCATTGTGTGAGGAGCTGCATTCCTTTGGAGGGGGAGAGGCACTCTGATTTTTAGAATTTTCAGCTTTTCTGCTCTGTTTTTTCCCCATCTTTGTGGTTTTATCTACCTTTGGTCTTTGATGATGGTGACGTACAGATGGGGTTTTGGTGTGGATGTCCTTTCTGTTAGTTTCCTTCTAACAGTCAGGACCCTCAGTGGCAGGTCTGTTGGAGTTTGCCCGAGGTCCACTCCAGACCCTGTTTGCCTGGGTATTAGCAGCGGAGGCCGCAGAAGAGTGAATATTGCTGAACAGCAAATGTTGCTGCCGGAACATTCCTCTAGAAGCTTCGTCTCAGAGGGGCACCCGGCCATGTGAGGTGTCAGTCTGCCCCTACTGGGGTGTGCCTCCCAGTTAGGCTACTTGGGGGTCAGGGACCCACTTGAGGAGGCAGTCTGTCTGTTCTCAGATCTCAGACTCCATGCTGAGAGAACCACTACTCTCTTCAAAGCTGTCAGACAGGGACATTTAAATCTGCAGAAGTTTCTGCTGCCTTTTGTTTGGCTATGCCCTGTCCCGAGGTGGAGTCTACAGGGGCAGGCAAGCCTCCTTGAGCTGTGGTGGGCTCCACCCAGTTCGAGCTTCCAGGCCACTTTGTTGACCTAGTCAAGCCTCAACAATGGTGGGTGCCCCTCCCCCAGCCTTGCTGTCGCCTTGCAACAGACTCAGACCTCTGTGCTAGCAAGGAGGGAGGCCCCTTGGGTGTGGGACCCTGAGCCAGGCACGGGATATAATCTCCTGGTGTGCCGTTTGCTAAGACCCTTGGAAAAGCGCAGTATTAGCATGGGAGTGACTTGATTTTCCAGGTGCTGTGTGTCATGGTTTCACTTGGCTAGGAAAGGGAATTCCCTTACCCCTTGTGCTTCCTGGGTGAGGCGATGCTTTGCCCTGCTTCGGCTCTCGCTCGGTGGGCTGCACCCACTGTCCCGCACCCACTGTCCAACACACCCCAGTGAGATGAACCCAGTAGTACCTCAATTAGAAATGCAGAAATCACCCGTCTTCTGTGTTGCTCATGCTGGGAGCTGTAGCCTGCAGCTATTCCTATTTGGCCATCTTGGAACCACCCCCCACGTATTTTTCTTAATGTTCACTTTGATATTAGAATATTATTGTTTTTTTCCTCTATAAATATTTTTTAAAACTTTCTTATATTTGCCTTAATATTATTGCAAATATCAAATGAAGAATTCTATTGCAGAAAAGTGTCAAGGCTCTATTATTGGATCAGTAATATGTGAAAGAAATGTCACATTTTCCTTCCCCTTTGTTAATTTAGTTCAGTGTATTTAGTGGATATTGTAGAATCCATCAATTATAATCCCATGTACAAGTAAATACACAATCAAAGCAAAATCAGGAATTGACACTAAAACTTTTCAGGAAAGGAGACATTGGAAACTATTTTACAAAAAAGAAGTTAGAATCTATTCCTAGTGAGAAAAAGGTCTCCTGAGAAAACAAATTCTGTGTTAATAGTAGCCATCATCTTTCCTATGTATACAGAACAATTTCAATAGAATTAAAAATTGTTGGGAACCAAAAATTGTTGGAAAGATTCAGACTTTAAGTCTCTTCCCTAGCTGAACAAATGATCCTTTGTTATTCTTTTTAAGGTAATTTTAGTAATCCATCTACATTTGATTTAATTATGCCAACAAATTTTTTTTAATTAAAAAAATAACAAACCACGATTAGGCAACTGTTGTCTAATGGAAACCCTAATTTCAAATACAGACAGTCCCTGACTTGTAATCATTCAACATATGATTTTTCCACTTTCCAATGGTGCAAAAGTGACATGCATTCAGCAGACCCATACTCATACAACCATTGTTTTTCACTTTCATTACAGTATTCAGTAAATTACATGAAATATTCAGTACTTTATTCAGTACTTTTTTATTATAAAACAGGCTTTGTGATGGATGATTTTGCTCAACTGTAGGTTAATGTAAGTGTTCTAAGCACATTTACAGTAAGCTCAACTGAGCTGTAATGTTCAATAGGCCAAGTGTATTAAATGCATTTTTGACTTATAATATTTTCAGCTTACTCACTTTATTGGAACATAACCCCATCATAAGTAGAGGAGCATCTGTATATTTTTTTAAAATACTAGAGATGTGCAGTGTTCATATTTTGGTGTTCACAATCCATAATGTGCCTGTAATCGGATAATTTAGCCTATATATTGAAATGGCACTCCATATATTGAAATGGCACTACTATTTTCAAAGCATTAGGCCAGCCCATTTAATTTTCTGTCTAACATAATCACTTCATATATCTAAATGAGATTGTTTATTTTCAAAGTATTAGACCAGCCCACTAGCCATTTACCCCATTCTCTTTGAAATGCTCTGGACACACTGGGCTGAGATCCCAGCAATATTTGTATTATGCAAATCTATCTACTTGACCTTTGTTGATTGGATCAGGAGAAGAAATGTGAGAAAAAAAGAATAATAAAATATAATTTACATCAAAGCTATTCTGTGCACCCCTTTTTTACTGTAAAGGCCATTTCAAGATCTTAAAAATCTCTCCAGAACAGCATTTCAAAAGGATGAAGTTTTTCAAGTGAGGCTTTGTGTATCCCAAATTATTTCTTTTAATTCCCTAGAGAGAATATTAGAATGCTTCATTCAAACAATACTTTTTTTGACTGGATTTTAAATACAACTTTATATTATAAAGTAATGATCATTCTGTCTTATCCCCCAAATTGTTAATGTGTTTGATTTTCTATCATAAGAATAAAATGCAATTAGTATACATTTCTTGGTTTGCACCTTGTGGTTATATGCTTGCTAGATAATGAGAGTTACTATATGTTTGGGGCTTGCTTTTAAATACAAAACAGTAAAGCATAGTCTTTTAAAGTTCTGAAATGCACTCTCATTCATTCATTCAACAGATATTTCTTGAGTGTCTTTGTGGGGCAATATTCCAGTCATTGGGGTTAAAACAGTGATAAATACGAATGAAATAAAGATAAATATAATGAAACCCCCACCTTCATGGAGGTGACACACCAAGAAAGGGAGGGAAAAAGCAGTGACAATAAGCAAATAAAATATATAGTACTAAAAAATACAGTACATCAGGTGATAAAAAGTGCCATGGAGAAAAATAAATCTAGAAAGAGGTATAGTCATATTTAATGCACCTTTTCCACAGGGGAAAATGTATTTTCTATTTCAAATGTGAATATAATTGTGTCTTACAAATACTTTAAAAAAAAAGACAGGATTAGTAATGAGTTCGGGATCTAATTGAACACATAGCTATTTAGAGACTTTAAGAATATGCAAAGGAAATACAATTTTATAAAGCTTTATAAACAGCTCCTATAAATAATAATAATAAAAAAGCCTTACTAAATTCTAGCAATAACACTTACATAGCAACAAGATTATCCTTTACACTTATCTCCATCAGTGCCACACCCCACCCCAACAAACTACACACACACACACACACACACACACACACATCTATGAAAGCAAATATATTTAATTTAGGTACTAAAATCGCTCACGAGAGTATGGGAAAACAGATCTAAGAAGAACTTTATCCATTGGTCTTACTTTTTGTACTAACACATTTCTCACAAAATCTGCCACAACCCATTACAGTTTACAAAACATATCTAATCCTCATGCAAAATTTTAATATGGATCATCTTGTATCACACTATATTTATGAATGTTCACTTCCTATCACCCTCATAGACTGCAAGTTTCTTAAGGGAATAGATATTTATTGAAATAATATTTTTAAATATTTAACAATTTTTAATGACTTTTTCACTATGACTTATCCAATGATGTAATAACTACTATTTTAGAACAGAGATCTTTGAAAATTAATACACCTCTTAAATTATAATATGTAAATATATTTTAAAGACCACATTCAACATATCAACTTGAAATTACAGGAAACTGAAATTGTCCTTAAGAATAATTTAAACCTACTTAACCCTGCTTCCTTTTAAGAGCAGAAAGTTAAAAACCAAAGAAATGGAGTGATTTTACCAAGATTATTCAGTTCATTATTGGTAAGGAGAGAGCTCAAATATAAATACCTTCGCATCCAAATCACACCTCTTTTCGCTAAAACTTCATAAATGCCCTAAATATTAAAACTCAATAATCTGAATTATGATCTAGCACACAAAGTGAATCTTTAAAGATTTAGGTTAAAGAAAAATCCTTAAAATGCTTAAATATGCTCTGACAATGTATATCCTTATATTTACTGTATAGGCACCACTTGTGTTATCATAGACAAGCAACAGCATTTAAATCTTCTTTGCCAAATCATGTTTAAAAGAAATAAACACAGTCTTTGCCTTGCGGTTGCAGCCATCGTGACCTTGGTACACCCATTGTCCAAGATGAAGACATTTAGGTAGACATTGCAGTAGCTCTCAGCAAAGAATATCTGATTCTGAAATCTAATGAGCTAATTCAACCTTAAGAATGAAGCATTTTCTTAAACTGTCCTCCAGGCTTCACCTAGCCTCAAAGACAACGAGATTATTTATGGTGACTCAGCTTTGGAGAGACAGCAAAGGAGCTAAAAGGTGGGTACAGAGAGTACTTAAATATGGAACATTTCTGTATAAAGCAAAAGATGAGAAGGAGTTCTTTTAAGTCCACAGAGTACATATGGAAATTACAGTGGAAATTTTTGTCAAAGGTTTGACAAAATCCTTGCATTTTGCAGAGAAAAGCACACAAATAAATGTTTTTTTCTCAACAGAAATCACAGAAATGTCCTAAACATTGTTTTTCATTCAACCAATGTCACTAATGACCGGAGATGCACAATTATTTATAAGACGGCTGCTCAGAGGAGAAAGGGGGAAATCCAAGCATTTCTTCATTTTTAATAATGTGATTAAAATACATTTTAAATGGAAAAATATTTTCAATAGCAGATCAAAGAAAAGGAAAGGCAAAGTTTATGAAAGAATAGCTGATCTGAAGTTTTGTTTAAAGATACCTATATCTGTCAGTCACTGTGTATTAAATATTTTCCAAGTTACAGAGGGAAACGGAGTTTCCAAGCTGAGATCTAAATGTGTTACACTTTAAAGTACAAAATTGCTTTCTTCTAAAATATATTTTACTTAATTACTCAACCACGTCAGGAAAATAACATGGACATATGTTCTACATCTGCACTATTCAATACAGTAGTAGCCCAAGCCACTGTGGCTTCTGAGCCCAAGCCACTGTGGCTAGAGTAACTGAAGCACTGAATTTTTTATTTATTTAATTTTAAATAATTTTAATTAGCCTCCTGCGGCCAATGCAAGGGAACAAGTATATGAGGCATTTGAATTGTTACGAAATATACTCCTATACTCTTCAGAAAAGAGCTCAACAATTAAGAAATTCCACCTAAAATGTAATGTTAATTAATGGACTAATGCTTAGTTATGATAAGACAGCACAAATCACTTTATGGTGGTAAAAGTGAACTTGGTTTCCTGAGGACTTGAAATGTAAACAGACAAAAAAAATTAACGACTACGTCTCACATTTTCAGATTATGCTTTTTCCTCTTTTAAGAATGATTTTTCAACAGTCTCTTATTTGGTCACAGGCTGAACATTTCTTCTTGGTCTTGCTGAAGACAAGTGGTAAGTTGATAAAGGATGATTTCCTGTGGCCACAACTCCTTTTCTCTGTATCTCACATACGTAACTCTAGGTACATTCATTCACAAATAGAAATGCCCTACAAAGGGAGAGCGGCCTCTCAAAATGTGGCAACACGTATGAGAATACATTTTGTTTAGCTCAAGGCCTGGTACAAGCTAACTTTTTAGTGTCAAAAAATAAAATGGTGAAAGCAAGTATTGAAGATCACATCACAGACATATATTTTTTAAACATCAAGTTGTCAGAAACTTGTCAAGAAAAAACAAAAATCACACACAGAAATCTTGCCAAAAATTTGAAAAAAGCTAAAAAATCAGCACACATAGAATTTTTTGCAAGTAGCACTGAATATAATGAGAGGACATGTAAACTCAAGGTAATCTCATCAAGATGAGTTATTTCCTAACATGTGACTTAAGAGTATTTTAAAAGGAAACAGGAAACAGATATGAACATTACTTTTAGCTGCTGGCAAACTTTAGATTTAGAATATTTATTAAAATCATACATGAAGAATATAAAAAAACTGCTTGAATTCATAGTTTTTATAAAGACCCTTTTTTATTCCCATAAAACATACCAAAAAAGGCAGCAAGTAAATGCTTCTTAACCAAAACAGTATTATTTTGGTAAAAATACTTTGAAGAAAGAATTTCTGAGAATTTTAAGTGGGATCAAACAACTAAACTGTTTACTTAACAGCAAAAGAAAGGGTTTCTTCTTCCAAAGACATGACACGAATTACTTTTTCTTAACAGCAAAGGAAAGGGTTTCTTCTTCCAAAGACATGACACGAATTACTTTTTCTTCAGGGACCAAATTACCTAGATACGTTTTTGACAGCCTGGATAGCTTTTTGGAACCAAAGCATTGCTAAAGATCTACAGAGCTTAACAATGTTCCCCATGATTGCCAACATTCATCTAAATTTTCAAAATGTAACAGCATAGTTATAATTCAGAGCTTAGCTTTATGAATCCAGTTAAGAATGGACAAATCATTTCCCACTGAAATATCTGTACTTGGGAAAAGTATGCATCCCAAGAAAAGAAAAAGAATCAAGTGAGACATTTAATATCTTCCAACTTAGATTTTTTATTATGGCTACCATTAAAAATGAGATAAATGTGGCCGGGCATGGTGGCTCATGCCTGTAATCCCAGCACTTTGGGAGGCTGAGGCGGGTGGATTACTTGAGGCCAGGAGTTCGAGGCCAGCCTAGGCAACATGGCGAAGCCCCATCTCTACTAAAAATACAAAAATTAGCCGGGTGTGGTGGTGGGCACCTGTAGTCCCAGCTACTTGGAAAACTGAGGCAGGAAAATCGGCTTGAACCTGGGAGGCAGAGGTTTCAGTGAGCTGAGATCATGCCACTGCACTCCAGCCTGACCTACAGAGCGAGACTCCAACTCAAAAAAAAAAAAGATAAATTCAATATTTACAGTTTTAAGTATTTTCTCACCCACTTCTTTTATTCACTATACCTTTTTAATATACATCATCCCACTATGATAGATATAAAAAGCATATCCATTTTAAATAAATCTTAACAAAACAAAATGGGTAAAATGAAGAGATCCTCGAATACTGGTAATAAGATTTAACTTATGAAATATTACTGAGTGAGAGGAGATTGAATGAGAACTAGGATGTATGTGAAAGAAGCCCTGAACTGAAGCAGGACACCAAGATTCAAGGCCAGGTACTACCATCAACGCCCAAATTGCCTAAGTAGGCTGACCTTCACCATTCATGATCTGCTTTCTTAGGTACCAAATGACGAACCAGATTCAGTGAATTTTTTTTAAACTGTGTTTTTCAAAGTAATACAGTTCTGAGAAAGTGCCTATTTTGGGGAACGCCCTAGGGATGCACAAGGTGATGGCTACCAATCAGTCAGAGTAGGTCGGTATTTATCTGCCATATCTATTGGGAATTCATAGCAGTTTTTGTTTGCATACAAATTTCCCTCTGCCCATAATAATTTCAAAAACTATTGGACTAAACTTCTCACATCCTTTTCCAGTTCTAATTTTGAAAAGAGCAGAATTAGTTACGTATTTTTAAAAAAAGTTTCTGCTGTAATCCCTCAATGTTATTGAATTATCTCCACTGAAGAGTAACATACCCATTTCTTTCTATGGCTGCCTTGCCATGGGTTTAAGTATTGTTCTTAATCCAGGTATTGCCTGGATTTTGGTGGTCCTTCACAGACGGGGCAGTCTATGTGTCAGAGAACGTGATTTTAGTAACAAAAGATAATCCGCAAGACTGGAGAGAAGGGGATGTCTTTCTTAACAAGTTCTGTGTCAGCACTGTCCTAGCTGACCTGACATAGCAGGTCCCAGCTGACCAGGCTGATACTGGAAAGAAAGAGCAAAACATCAAGTGAAAACGTGCAGAAACAAATACATAATAATCCAGATACAAATTGAGACAAGAGAAAGCAAAAAATATATAGAGAGAGATGAGGGTAATCAGAAAGTGTAGAAAGTTTCTTGGTTTTTTCAATTCAATTAATTTTTTAGAGACAATGTCATGTTCTGTCGCCCAGGCTGGAATGCGGTGGAACCATCAGAGCTCACTGCAGCCTGGACCCTCTGGGCTCAGATAATCCCTCCTGCCTCAGACTCCTGAGGAGGTGCTGGGACTAGAGGTGTGTGCCATGTGCCCAGCTAATTTTTGTATTTCCTGTAGAGATGGGGTTCCATCGTGTTGCCCAGGCTGATCTGGAACCCTGGGCTCAAGTGATCTGCTCACTTCAGCCTCCCAAAGTGCTGCAGTTACAGCACTTCAGAGTGAGCCACCACACCCAGCAAGAAAGTTTCCGATTTTAAAGCTGAATAAAAAAATTAAAATTAAATTTACAAAAAAAGCCAAATAGGGGTCATGATGGTTGAGGAAATGCTACGAGGTGGAAGTTCTATCTAGCCACTTACAAATGGAACCTCTGGCTATCTTCTGATATTCTAAAGATCCAGCATCAGGAATCTTTATGAAAATCATGTAAGATTTAAATGTCTGAACAAAATAGAGTGGGTGAAATTAAACAAGATATTTTCAAATATAAATCTGCTTGAAATTCATATTTGAAATACATTCAACATGAAATTTTCAAAATTGTTTGACTTCATATTTGTATAAAGAAATAGTAGCATTGTTTATCATGTGACCTGCAACAGTTTTAAGTTAGCTGATCTATAGCCTTATTGGAAATATTCTAAAAACTTGTGTGGGGTAAGTTATAAGAACCTCCTTGAACATGAAAAAATGCCCAGGCTGGGTTAGTGCCAGGATCATTCATATACTGCTACACCAAATCTTAAAGACAGAGATAGAAGCATAAATCAACCACCATTTTATACACTCACAGTTCAGTGGGTTAGCAATTTAGGCTGCCTCAGCTGGGCAGTTCTGTGGGTTTTGCCTGGGGTCAGTCATGTGGCTGTAGGTATTAGGTGGTTCAGCTAACACAAGATGGTCTACGATGGCCTCACGGACATAATCTGGCAGTAGATGCTGCCTGTTGGCTGAGCCACATGTCTCCAGGGAGTGTCCTCAGGCTCCTTCTCAGCGGCAGCAGTGTGCCAAGCAGGCAACAGCAAAAACTGCCAGGCTTCTGGAGGCTTAGGTCCACAAGTCTCGCCATTCTGGCACATTCCATCTGCCCAAGCAAGCAACAAATCCAGTCTCAGATTCAAGGGGTGAGAAAATTGAATCTACCTTTTGATGCGAGAACAGTCACATTGCAAAGGAACCTGTGTATGACATAAGATGGGAGGAATTATTGGGCCTTCTATCTTTACAAACAATCAACTACTATGTCTTTAGTGTATGTTTCCTCAGTCATATTTTGAGTGCTAGCTCCAAATAATATCAACTGGCATTTAAAGAAAAGGTGCTGATATAAGTCACCTTGGAAAGTACTATTTTGACTGGAAACTGTAAGACTAAAGACTAAATGTACATAAACACAGTAGTTAGGTTGGTAAGCACATTCAAAATGCAAACAGGCACAAACATAACACACGTTTAATCACTACATTGCAGAGACAAAACGAAAATAAATACACCAAAAGTACAAATACAACAGATAACCTTAGCTGACAGTCCTCTACGTAGCCAATTAGGCTCTTCTGATATAAATATATACACATATTTTATTTATGTATACATTTAAAACTAAGAACAGGGGACAAGTGTGGTGGCTCACGCCTGTAATCCTAGCACTTTGGGAAGCCCAGGCAGGTGGATCACCTAAGGTCAGGAGTTCAAGACCAGCCTGCCAAACATGGTGAAATCCCATCTCTACTAAAAATACAAAAATTAGCAGGGCATGGTGGCACGTCCCTGTAATCCCAGCTACTTGGGAGGCTGAGGCAGGAGAATCATTGATCCTGTAGCGGGCAGAGGTTGCAGTGAGCCGAGATCACACTACTGCACTCCAGCCTGGGCAAAAGAGTGAGACTCTGTCTCAAAAACAAAAACAAACAAAAAAAAAAACAAAGAACAAAATTTTACATGCTGTTCAGGAACCTACTTTCTTCATGAAGCGTATTTATGAAGCTTAATCTTCAAAGTCCCACATTGGCATAGGCTTTTTCCAAGTATCAGAACCTATTTTTTTAAAGATAGTTTCTAAATTATGTAAACTTCAGGTCCCACAAAACCTGTATACACTCCTGTTTCTAAGTGAATAAATATATATTTGCATTGTCATTTTAAGTGGCAGATAGTAACATAGTATTTTACTGCATGAAGGGACCATCCTTTTTTTTTTTTAATCATTCCCTTAGACAGATGTTTAAGTTTTCTAATTCTGTGAACTATTACCCAGCACCTCAGCCTGGTTGTTGAGTTAGCATCCTCTGAGATACTCTCTCTGTGTCCTGAAGCCCTATGAGTGTGCACTCAATTCAGGCTCCGTGCTACTGCTCCTCACCCTGGTGCTCCTGACTTCTAACAGTCTTGAGGGAACAGAGAGTAAATTTGGGGTAGTAGAAAATAAATGCAGGTTCTTGAGGAGAAATCATTGTGAGGCAGCAGTGTACTGTAGAACATTATGACAATCAATTTATCAATAAATAAGTAATAGGGTGTTTGCACTGTGCAAATGTAACTCTCAGAGTAGCAGGGAAAAGAGAAACAACAGATCTGCAGACCCCTGTAGTTAGTTGCAACCCAGAGATAGAAGTCCCCTTGATATAGCATCTAGGAGACAAAATTTCTTAAAATGAAAAATAAATTAAAAAGGGAAATGGGGAATCTGTTGACAGGGTAGGGGTGGGGTATGTTGGCACTTTAGGAAGGCACCCCTGTATGCCATTTTTTTTTTCTTCCAGTGAAAACACAGGGCCTCCTTATGAAGCAGAGTTGCAATTTTGTTGATGAGGAAGAACTTCCAAGCTCAGCAGACATACCTCATACACTGAAGCACGCCAAAAGTAGACAGAGAAGGTTAGAAGAAAGTAAAATAAGAGCAGTGCAAAGGCTCAGTTTGAGCTTGGGAATGAAGCTTTATGCTTCTATTACTGGAACTTGTAGGGTTTGTGTGGCACTGTGAAAAGGGCTTGGGCACATGAAGAACCAGAGAACCCTAAATTCAAATACCATCTTGGCAGCTTACTGGCTCTGTGGCCTTGGACAAGTCATTTAATCTCTATATCCATAGTTTCTTTATATGTAAAGTGAAAATAGCATACCTATCTTGCTTTAAAGTATGTAGCACAATGTCTGTCACTTAGAGTGTGCTTGTGAGGAGTGGTATTCTTTATTTTTTATAATTTCAACTTTTATTTTAGATTTGAGGGTAAATGTGCAGGTTTGTTATATGGGTATATTGACGCTAATACATCTAAAGTAATTGTTCCTTCTCTCTCCACCTCCTCATACTGGCCTCTGCCCTTTACAAGCCCCAAATGATGCCTGTGGTTTCTCAATCTCTCTCCCTTCCTCAAGCAGCCATTTAATGCTTTCCCACCTACCATTTCAAACCTTTAAAAAATGAATTGTTCAGTATCTCTGGGCATAGGCCTACTCCTTAGAGTTACTTACAACAGTGTCTTTGTTTCTAAAGATGTAATTGAAGAACCTCTGGCAGCTCTTGCAACTGTAAGACAAACCTGCATGGATACTGTTGAGAGATGGGTCACTCCCAATTTGCTCACAGTCAGTGCCACTTCCTTACTGGCACTGCAACAAGGGTGGACAACTTCCTACTCATCCCCACAGTGTTAATCATATCTTAGAGATAAAAGATGTGTGACAGTTTAGGGGCTCCTCAAAAAGTTAAATGTACTATTATCACACAACCTAGCAATTCCACTCCCAGGGAATTGAAAACAGGGACTCAAACAGATAACCTATACACCAGGATTCACTGTGGCACTGTTCACAATAGCCTAAAGGTAGAAACAAACCAAGTATCTATTAACAGATAAGTAGATAAACAAATATGGTACATTATGCTAAACAAGAGAAGCCAGGCACAAAAGGAAAAATGTATGAGTTCACTCACATGAAATATCTAGACTAGGCAAATTCATACAGACAGAAAGATTAGATATTATCAGGGGCTAGAAAAAGGAAAAATGGGTAATTATTGCTTACTGGATACAGAGTTTCTGTTTGGGATAAAACATATTGGAAATAGATAGTGGTGATGGTTACACAACATTATGAACATAATTGATGCCCCCTCATTGTATTAGGTTGGTGCAAAAGTAATTGCTGTTTTTGCCATAATGGCAACATCATTACGTGAGACAGAAAACATAAAAGTGAGTCAAGACAGTAGGTGAACTCAACATAGAATGTTTTGCAAATATCTTAATCATTTTGTTTTCACTTTTATTTTCTCTTCTAAATAAACACAAAAAGTTGAATTCGCTTTTTTTAATAAGTATAAAATAAAAATTCTAAGTGATAAGAACTCACCACAACTGCTTTTAGGATGGGCAAAAGATAAAACAAGCAGTTCACAAAAATTTACATGGCCATCAAACTCATGGGAGAGATGGTGAGCCTCATGAAGTTTGGAGCTAAGATTAGGGGAAGATACTGAATTTCTACTTCTCAAGTTTCCCAGTGTAAGGACTTCCTACAAGGAGGACTCTCAATCTGTATTTTCCCCTTCACCAATGACTCATCTAATGGGTGAATTTGAGAAAAGGAACTAGACATGTGCAGTCAGTCACTTTCTCTTCCCTTTCAGGATGGCTGTCTCATGAATCACAAATTCTCTGCTTCTTCATGTATGCTTCTCAAGGGGTGATTGCCAATGGCAGAAGGTCTGTGGTTTCCCCACTCTGTGACAAAAGCAGAGAGGATTAATTTTGGGACACAGTATTAGGAAAACTATGTTACCTTGTATATAAACTACGCTAACAGCTTTAACAGCAGCATAGATGATATTCCCTAGCTTCTTAATTCCTACATCTGTTTCTTATTCTAAATCAAGCAGGAAAGTAAAGGGATATTATTAGTTCCTTTGAGCCTCATGAACAAATTAAGTAGTTGCAAACTAAGCAGTTGCAAAGTTACCTGTTTTACAGGTAATATTGGTAATATTTATAAAAAGAAATCAAGTAAAATAGCCAGTGTTGGCACGGCCTATAAGAAGCCCATTCTCATACACTGTTTTGGGAGTCGAAGTTGTCAAAGATCTTCAAAGGAGAATTTGGAAGTTTACATGATTAAATATGCACACCTAATTGCAACTAAAGCAAAAGTTGACAAATGAGATCTAATTAAATGAAAGGGCTTCTGCACAGCAAAAGAAACTACCAACAGAGTAAAAACGATAATCTACAGAATGTGAGAATACTTTCGCAAACTATGCATCTGACAAAAGTATCTATGAGGAACTTAAATTTACAAGAAAAAAAAAAACATTTAAAAGTGGGCAAAGGACATGAACAGACACTTTTCAAAAGAAGAAATACATGCAGCCAACAAGCATAGAAAAAAAAAAGCTCAATATCACTTATCATTGGAGAAATGCAAATCAAAACCACAAGGAGATACCATTTCACCCCAGTCAGAATGCCTATTACTAAAAAGTCAAAAAATAACAGATGCTGGTGAGCTTGCGAAGCAAAGGGAACGCTTACACACTGTTGGTGAGAGTGTACACTGGGTCAACCATTATGGAAAGCAGAGTGGCAATTCCTCAAAGAGCTGAAAACAGAACTACTGTTCACTGGTTCAACCACTTTGGAAAGCAGTGTGGCAGTTCCTGAAAGAGCTGAAAACAGAACCACTGTTGAACTCAGCGATCCCATTACTGGGTATACACCTGCAGGAATATAAACCATTTTATCATAAAGACACATGCATGTGTATGTTCATCGCAGCACTACTCAAAATAGGCAAGACATAGAATCAACCTAAATGTCCATCAATGGTAGACTGAATAAAGAAAATGTGGTACACACCATGTAATACTATGCAGCCATAAAAAAGAATGAAATCATGTCCTTTGCAGAAACATGGATGGAGCTGGAGGCCATTATCTTTAGCCAACTAACGCAGGAACAGAAAATCAAGTACTCCATGTTCTCACTTAAAAGTGGGAGTTAAATTATGAGAACGCATGGACAAAAAGGGGGAAACAAGAGACACTGGGGCCTACCTGAGGGAGAAGGGTGAAAGAGGAGCAGAAAAAATAACTATTGGTTACTATACTTAGTACCTGGGTCACAAAATAATGTGTGCAACAAACCCGTGACACAAGTTTACCTATAAACAGACCTGCACATATACTCCTGAACCCAAAATAAAAATTTGAAAAAAATATGCACATTTTGACCTGCAAATCTCACTTCTTGCAGAAGTAGTATTCATACATGTGCAGGGTTATTTGCATAATGATATTCGTAACAGCATGTTTAATAGCGAAAAGTTGGACATTAACCAGAGAAATGATTAAATGAAGTATGGCATATTTTTATGTACAAATACTATACAATACTTTAGAACGCAGGTTGGCAAATTATGACCCACAGGCCAACTTCAGCCTATTTTTCTTTTGGAGTTTTGTTTGGCATAGGCATCCAAAAGGGCAAAGAAGTGTCTGGATCCACCATAGGATTTCTCTCTTTGCCTTATAGCACCCCTGGTCCCTCCACCATCTCCTTGCTGAAGACACATGTTCTGCTAAGCCAAGGAGGAACACTCAATCTGATTCTCTACCATTTTTTACTGGTACTGTTTCCTTCCAATGATGAGGGTAGAGATGGAGTGACCCATTATTTGATTTTTAATGAGCCTGCACATTTTGCCATGTTAGTTTCTATTGTGTTTTCTCTTTTGAGGATGTCAAGATGTAAGTTAGACTTACTGGTTTCAAATACTGTAACTTATTTAACATAACTATATAAATATACTTAAGTATAACTTAATATAAATTTATATATACTTCATATGTATATAAATTTATAACAACATAAATATTGTTACTTATGGTAAAATTTTTCCTTACTTTTGATATTTCAACAAAAGATAGTTAACTTCAAGAATAATTTGACAATACTAATTAATAGTCTTGAACAGTCTCCTCCCCTCAAAATGTATTTTTCCCCCAGCTAATTATAAATGCTTATCCTATGAAATGCTAAGAATTGGAAACTTAAAATCTTCACGCCAAATCATATCTTTGGCAAATTCATCTAAATCACAGGAAGTTTTCTAAAAGTATATGCTGAATGTCTCTCCCCTGCTAAAACTAGTTTACAGTCTTGAGTTAAAAAGAGGTAGAAGTCATTGGTGGCTGTGCCCTGCCAGCTAGCAAGAAACCAATTATTTAATTCTTGAATGAAGTCCCTTCTTTCTCTCTAGGCAAACCATCAATGTTTATATATTATTAAACTATTCTTGTATTGCACTTCACAGCTTTCCAAGTGCTTTCCTATACATTACCCCATCTGTCCAGTGACCCTGTAGTAGGGTCAAAGAGAAAATTCTTTGTGAACAACTGTCTCACAGATGTTAAATGATTTGTCTAGGAACACAAGTGGCAAATGTCAAAGAAGAAATTCAAATTCTCCCTCTCAGAAACATCTAAGTATTCATTTTAAGTAGTTCAAAGATGTCTGTTTCCTCTTTTTAACTGCCTTTTATTAAATGGCATCAGAGAAATATTCTCTCCCTTGAAAATAAATGAGTGTCAACTGTTTGAGATTTCTATTTATGGTTTTAATGACAGCAATGACTAAAAAATGCTGCTAGAGGGAGATAGAGAAATATCCTCAAAACTTGCATTACATCTCACAAAGAGTACACCAATCTATTTAGGTTTGTATGACCAAAACCTGCCTGTAATCTGATTCTCCTTCCCCAAATATTTGAAACTAATTTGTCAGAAAGTCGTAATATTAAAGAACCACAGAAATATACAGTGTCCCAATGAGACAAAAAAAAAAAAAAAAAATCAAAGAAACTCAATCAATAGTAATACTATAAATATATAGGCATTGTTTTAAAAACCAACTCTAAAATGTTGCCTTTCTGAATTGCTGATGACACTATTGAAAACACACCTTTTAAGGTAAGTCTCAGAAAATAAGTGAGAGTGGGTATGTTTTCCTTACCACTCCTCCCACCCAAAAATATTACTAAGTGATTCTTCAAAAAATAGAAGGAAAATTTACATGGAGTCCTTAGGATACGGTTGAGTATAATTAGAGTAGCTTTAAAAAAAAAAATGAAAACATGACAAGAAACTAAAACTAGTAATCAATGACTTCAAGTACAAAAAATAAATAAATAAATTAGTTCACTTAATGATACTGGAGCACTATTGGTTTTGTTCCAGGATTAAAATGAAATACTAAAAGAGCACTGCATCTGCTACTCCTATCTTCATCTAATAGCCTATAGGTGACCTCTTTCAATATACTAAGTTACATAGACATCTGATATACAGACAGAAAAGGCAGGCTAAAATTAACAAAATAACAAGCCTGATTGAATAACTGTCAAGCATATTTTTAATCATCCGTCACTTTAAAAGGTAGTTTTTTTTTTTTTTTTTTTTTTTTTTACAAGTCTATACTCCTAGAATTTAGGGTATAAAGCATGGCCTGCAGTTTCAACACTATTCATAGATAAGGGGAAAGAAAAGGCCGAGGTAGATCCCTAGAGATAGAATACATTAGTAGATCCATGTTGAGAAGAGTAATCTAAACCATCTGTATACATATGTGAGAAGCCTCAAGTTTTGAGGTCAAAGGGAACAAGATCTTACCCTTTCTTTCCATGAGATGTTAATTCTCTCATTTTCTACCCTCTTCACCCCTCCCTCTAACTCTTTCTTTTTATCTTGTATGTCACTTGATTCTTCTACCTCTTCTTGTCTTCCCAAATCTTCCCTTCCCCTAATTTATAATAATTGAAGAAATTATTTTTTTTCTTTACAATTGTATGATTTTGCCTTCAACTATATACTTCTAGGACTTCAAGCTGAAGAACTTGGGCAGTAGAAAAATTGTTGAAGTCAATCAAAAAATCAATCAGAACACTGAACTCCAGCTCTACTACTACCTATTTTTGTGACTAGGGGCAAATAATCTTTGGGGGAAAAAAAAGGAACCCTACTAAATATTCTTACCCAAAATTTAGACTTACAGTTAACAATATAAATTAGTAAACTATGAGTTACTTAATATAAAGTAGGTACTTTGTGGTTTTTTGACATGTCAAGATGCAAAATTAAAATGGATGAGCTTACCCAAGACATTCACCTTATTGTTCAGTTGTTCAAATTTCAACTTTTTCAAAAAGTTGATTTATTCAAATAAGTATACAAAGGTAACACTTGCATTTTTGTGCTTCTTAAATCTTTTAAAAGTCCCTCCTCCTTTTCCCTACAACTTGTTAAAGAAAACCGAGTCATTTATCCTGTAGAATTGCCTGTTCAGAATTTTGTTGACTGCGCCCCCATGGTGTTCTTTAATGTGTTCCTTTGTGCTGTTCACTCTCCATTTACAGATAGGTGTAGGAGCTTGATTCGATTCAGGGGTTTTGTGCTTTGGCCAAACACTTCATAGGTGGTGCTGGGTACCTGCTGAGTCTTATCAGAAGGCACATTACTGTAAGATTGACCAGTGGGTTCAGGTATTGCCATTCTCATCTATCCTTACAAGGTTTCTCATCAGCTTTTCAACTAATACTCTCTGAAGCCATTGATGATCATTGCTTAGATTTGTCAATTTAACAGAAATTGGAAAACAGCGATATTCTAACACTTCTTCTGCATTTGTTAATTGCAATAATTCTATGTAGTCAACAAAATTTTCCCTTCATAATTTGATCATCCTGAAGTAAGGCAGGATAAATGTTTCTTTTTCTCCAAGTTAGCAGTTTTCAGAATGATTTTTTCAATATCCTTTCAAAGGTTATCGAGGTAGTTTGCTGTCTGTGGTTGCTGGTTTTAGTAGCATTTTGAATGCATAGGTTTACATATTTATAATAGTATGTTGGAATCAATTTCAGTTATTACTCTTACTGATCATGAAATTACTCCGTCCATACAGCCAGTGGTTCAGAATCCCTGTAGTTGGATCCAGTGTTTCTGAGAAAAACAATGGTGTTTAAGTTTTCCTCCTTTGGTGATACTGAGTTTGTATTGTAATTTTTTAGATGTAAAATAATATTGTAAGGCCAGAGCAGTGGCTCACACCTGTAATCCCAGCACTTTGGGAGGCCTAGGCAGGCAGATCACTTGAGGTAAGGAGTTTGAGACTAGCCTGGCCAACATGGAGAAACCCGTCTCTACAAAAAATATAAAAATTAGCCGGGCATGGTGGTGGGCGCGCCTGTAATCCCAGCTACTCAGGAGGCTGAGGTACAAGAATCGCTTGAACCCGGGAAGCAGAGGTTGCCGCGAGCCGAGATCGTGCCACTGCACTCCAGCCTGTGTGACAAAGCGAGACTCAGTCTCAAAAAAAAAAAAAAAAATAGTATTGTGTTTTACTAGGAGAAAATGCCTAATATAAATCTAATAATACATCTCAGATGTGCTTCAAAATAAGCTGGAAGCAAGTAGTTTAGAGATGAAACTAGTTTGGCCACATGTTTTTAACTTTTGAAGTTAGTGTAATGATAGTTATACTACTGTTCATTATGTTATTCTCTTGCATACATTTGAAAATTTCCATAATGAGGTTTTTTTTAAATTCCATTTTACTGGTAAAAATTTTTTAAAAACTCACTACTACAGAAAAAGGAAACACACACAACCTTAAAGCCTGGTGTACAACCAATCAGTAGTTCCCTCAAAATTCTAATTAAAGTGCATGCAAGAGGAAACTAGTAACTTATCTAACTCAAACTTACTTTCCACTCAAGAAAAATGTGAATATCTGAAATTAAGAAATAGTCTGAAAAGTGTCATTCTTAAAGTATTCTTTATTAAGATCATTAAAAGTTGTAGAAACAACTTCATATTATAAAGGCACAGGGAGACAGTTTGATAAAATATTCAAATTAACAGTAACTTACAGTACAAAAGACAATTTTAATGCACATACAAACCCCAAATGTCTGATTCAAAAATATTTTACTGCGTCTATTAATGGGCAATGATTAAAAATATAAATTGCTGCCATATAATAAATATCTGATAGTGAACTTCTTGATAGCAAAGTGAACAAAATATTTATTGCTTTTCACTTACATATTTTTCCCTGTAATTTTAAATTCCTAATTCTTTTACTATCTTCTCAACTTTTCCCAAAGATAAAATAAATTTCACATAATTTCATGGAGGGGAAATGGTAGTTATAAAAAACTACCTCAAGTAGCAATCACTGCTGGCAGTGTTTTCTCACTTTCTGTTCTGCAATTGCAATCACACTTCCAAAAAGAAAAGCAAATGTTTGCTAAACCATAGACAGACAACCTCTTTGTGACTGGTATTGTAAGATTTATAATGAAAACTTATCAAATATAAAAGGTGCTCCCTTTTCAAAATGTGTATTTTATTTGAAGTTTTGAGTAAGAGGTGTTTGGCAATTTTAACTACTCCCCTCAAAAATCTCCCAAAGTTGCAAAAAAGTCAGTTTAGTAAAATTCCAAGCACTTAAATGTTTCATTGAGGGCCAGTTGATATATGCAATGCACTAATATGTAAAAATTAACATAATGCAACTATTT
Organism: Theropithecus gelada; assembly: GCF_003255815.1. NCBI lineage: Eukaryota > Metazoa > Chordata > Mammalia > Primates > Cercopithecidae > Theropithecus > Theropithecus gelada. The sequence goes on from NC_037669.1 coordinate 148,255,644, forward strand.
TGTAATGGAGAGCTCTTACCTTTTCCTTCCAGTTTTTAAACTGGAATTAACTTTATTGACTTCATCCTCCTATTTTTATAGCAACCTAGTTTTAGATGGTACAAGTTGAATTTCTATCACAAGACAATAAAATAACATGAATGCATTATCCTAGTTAATGCTATTTCAACTTAAGAAATATGTACATTGAAGTATTTGATAATAATTGTAAAGTTACTTAACCGTATGTAATGTTCAGACAGTATGTAGCAGCTAGTAACGTGCCTGGCACTGAGTTGATGCTTAATAAATAGTTGCTGAATAAATGAAAAAGAAAAACGTGGCTTTGGTTGTGCGTACTTTAATCACTTTCTGATTTAGAAAAAGATCAGTCTAGAGCTCACTACTGCACACTACATCAAATTTTGCTGTAAACAAAAGTAACAACTTCAAACAGAAAAATATTACCTGTTAGTGATAGTCAACTTACATACCGTAACATTTTTTAAAGAGCCCACACATTTCTATGCAAATAATTAAATTTGATGTTTTCATGTTTAACCATTAGGTAAAGAAGACCAAAGTGGGCTGACTGGCTAACTTGTCTGCTTTACAGTAATAATGATTAGTTCCTCAACAAATAAAAGGTTATGATGCCCAATTAAATTCAAACAATGGCTACCATGTTACTTTTGCAAAACTACCTACTAGTAAAAGGTAGGATAACTTTAAATTACTTGAAAGCAGTAGTTTAACTTTCAACAGAAAGAATCATCAGGAAGATCTGAATTTAATAATGACAGAGCTAGAAAACTGGAAGTAGGGTGGTAAGAATAAGTAGGTGACCAATTCTATTTTAAATTCTAAACATGAGACTAGGTGTAATATTTCTTTGGCATATGCATTACTATCTTGGACTAGCTAACACTTTTTAGATACTGGGTTGTATTTTTTTTCTGAATCAAAATTAACATCAAGATACAGATTCTAGTATATTCTTCTTAAAGCCTTTAGTAAAAGATAAAATGACATTTTGCAACATATGCCAAACTTCATGTTTAGTGTATACTTGTAATTATTGGCATAGAGGGATGTAACTGTTAAATAACCTGAAATGATACCATGCAATGGTGAAACTACAGAAGGTGGTGAAAAGAAGTATTTACATAATATAATATTTAGCTTTCTTTAAAAAAAAAACACACACAGTAAACCTGGGAATCCTGCCCTAACAGTAAATACGTACCAAATAGCACTGAATGAGAACTAGTAAAAATTTAAATGAACACCTACAGTAACCTGAATTTTCAAAATTTAATTTAAAAGAAAAACAAAAATGGGAAAAAACCCTACACATCAGAAGGAAAAATCGGCCTATAAAACAGGCCAATCTGACTTGACATTCAAAGTAAATGCAAGAGATTCACAAAATCATGATAGTAAATGCAAACTAAGTACCAAGTACCCTTTGATACACAAGTCAATGTACTATCAGACTCAATTCCAATAGCTTAACAATATTCATTAATCCACTCAAGCATTCCGGTGTAGTGGGGAGCAGCTGATGACAGCTCAAGCCTCCAAAGTATAAGAACATACTTATTTGCAGAAGCATCATGTGATTTTTGAAGTAATGTCTTATTTTGATGGATGTTAACATTAAGATCTATCAGTGCAAGTTTATCATCCTCTGAATGTAACACTTCCAAATTTCATTTTTTCAGATAGTTTTTTGGTGGTTTAGTTTTAGCCAGTGCTGTTTAAATGAAGGAAAAAAGAAAAGGTCACCATAGACTACCTCACGTTGTTACTTAATTGTGCTAGGTATTCACGCAGTTCTTTTGCAGCCTGGAATCTGCCATAGCGCTTCTTTGGGTTGGCACACTCATCCAGCAAGGCCTCGAGCCGGCCATCTTTGGCAATTTCACTTGGTGGATCATGAAGGAGTCCTCCAGAAGTGCCACGCCAGGTGGCATGTCTGGATAAGAGGTTCTGACAAACAGCATAGTAATTGTGGTCCACAGTGGCACGAGCACAAAGAATTTCTTTTGAAAATGATAAGCAAGCCTCCTTATCACAGTCATCAAACTTGCTTTCATACCATACATCCCAATTTTCAGGTTTATCTGTGAAAGGAGGAAAAGCAGAAGTAGAAAAAAAAATTTTTAAATAGTTTTCATTGCTTCCAAAAATAGAATATTTCACTAATTAATAGTATTTGTTCTACACTTTTAGGTAAAAGTATATTATAACTTTAAACATTTAAATATATAAATTCATACAAACATTCACTGAGAGCCCACCAACGCTAAGCAGAAAGATTCAAAAAGGTCCCTACCACTTACAGGTTTAGTCTAGTGACTTTCCATGGTACACAGAAAGTGCCATAAAGAAAATGACACAATGCTACAGGAATAGTGGGGAATTCGCACTTATCCCTGGGGCTGTAGAAGACTGCAAAAAGGAGAACATCTGATTTAGGTCTTAAAAGTAACAAATCTGAAAAGAAACTAGGAAAAATAGCACTCTAGGTTCAGGACACAGTATATGCAAAGGCATGGACTTAAGAGATTGGTCCATTTGGTTGACGAGGCAATAAGTTCACTGTGGCTACAGTGTGAGAAAGGTAGGTGGCAAGGAGATACAGGTGATGCTAGAGGAATAGGTCGTAACTTGTGTAATCATGACCATAATTCATTTTATAGAAAGATAACTGTAGCCTGAAGACTGGAAGGATTAAGACCATGACAGCAACTATAGAGGGCCCAGAATGAAAAGCTAGATTGGGGAAACATTTCAGGTAAAAATAAGTAAGTATATGGGTAAAGTTTAAGGTTCTAATTGGATGACAAGGTATGTACAATTGCATAATAGTGTCAATATTTTATATATAGACAACATAAATATAAAGGAGCTATAAGGTATCAGGTGGCAGCATGTCATATGTGCAACTAGAACTACACTTGACACATGAGTTTGAGATAAGAGGGATAATAGGCATATTGAGAACACATAAGCACACACGTACTTGAAGGAGCCAAGGCTTGAAAAACAAATAGCTAGCTGTATATGGAAGGAAGAGACATTTTTGGAAGAGGAAACTGCATATGGGAATACCCAGAAGTGGGCCAATTCATTCAGGAAAACAAAAGACCATTGTAGCAGAAGCACTGAGGGCAACAGACAGAGGGGTATTAAAAATGAAACACTCGAAAAATACATACATACATAAGGCTGGGCGGGGTGGGCTCACATTTGTAATCCCAGCACTTTGAGAGGCGAAGGTGGGAGGACTGCTTGAGCCCACAAGTTTGAGACCAGTCTGGGCAACATAGCGAGATCCCACCTTTACAAAAAATTAAAAAATTAGCCAGGCATGGTGGTGTATGCCTGTAGTCCCAGCTACTTGGGAGGCTGAGGCAGGAGGATCACTTGAGTCAGGGAGGTCGAGGCTGCACTGAGCCGTGATCATGCCACTGCACTTCAGCCTGGGTGACAGAGACCCTGTCTCAAAAAAGAAAAAAAAAGAAAAAAAAGAATCAGAAGAGGGCCAAGTCACACAGATTACAGATTATGCCCTGGTAAGGTGTTTGGATTGTACTTCAAGAACAATGGGAAGTCATTAAAACCATTTAGGCAAAGGAGTAGTAAGATTAATGTTTTTTTAGGGTTACCATTCCAAAGGAGGAAAAAACTTCAAGAAGTTGATACTAGTCAAAATCACTTCACAAATTTGCCAATTAGGTGGTTGCTAATGGCAAGGCAGAGGTCTATGTCAGGTTTTAATGGACTAAGGAATGAACAGAGGCTGAGGAAGCAGAAAGGCAATAAATACTTTTAAATAAAACAGTGGACAAGCAAGGAGAAGCAGAAGAGAATCTTATATATACTTTTTATAGGGAGGCAAAAGAAACGTTGGATATTAAAGGAAGGAGGTGGGACACTGAAGAAGGTAACTGATGTAACAAATTCTCAAAGAATCTATCTGAAAAAGAAAGACCAATGTGTGTTGTTTTAATGAGGTTTAGACAATAAAGGACACTGAGGGAGTTGCCACAGCAAAATCTCAATTTCCCTGTGAAGAAATAAAATAAAGGTAATTTACTAGAAAGTGGAAAGAAAAGGGAGTGAATGAATAGACAGAGGCTTTTGCAAAGTGGCTACTTAGAGGACCCATGAGACATTTGAAAAGAAATGACCACACTTAAAGTAGCACTAGAGCAATGCTCACTGTATGAAATGCAAGAATACAGAAGCTATATGGTTGGATTCATCTAAGGTCAGGAATTAGTAATAATTATTCCAGGAATGTCTGCATAAAATGAATTATAAAAAAATTATTTTTATAAACACTGAAATAATTTTTTTAAGCTTAGGAAAATTGCACTCTGTGAATATAATAAAAACCACCTGCTTGTGTACACTTTAAAAAAGAAAACATAGTATACGCTGCTACAATATTCACAAATGTAGGAAGAGGTAAATAGAGAGTAGAATATTTCAGCAGGATATTCACCTCCCATAGGAGGATCTACAGGGCAAGTCAATAAATAATCAGAAAATAGTCTGGTAAGTATAAAATCTGAACAAAGGGGTGGGAAAATCAAGTATTTAATAGGATCATGCTAAGATCATGCAAAAAGTAAATGTCAACCTAATATATGGCTGTCACATAAACTTTTCCCCAGGTGCCACAAATTTTCAGCCTTTGTCAAAAGATATTCATATTACTTTTATTAGGGGGAAAGAAGGGATTAAAAAATATAAAACCCTCACCCTTTGGTTTTTCTAACTGAATTGGTTCTAGACCTACAGGCTTTGTCCCTGACGCTTTAAAACTTCCATGGCATTTAATTTTCAAAACACTTCAGACACTATCCATCTATCCTGTGAAGAACTCAAAAACAAACGGAGAGCAAAGTTTTGGGTGAGATGTAATAATCAGAATATCAAACCAAACTCACAGCTGCAGTGCCAGGAATCACCAAAATGGTTAAATAAAGTACAAACCATATTTCAAGAACCCATACGACCATTCTGTTTTTCACTTTCAGTACAGAATTCAACATATTACATGAATATAATTATATTCAACAGTTTATTATAAAATAAGTTTTACTTTATGCAATTTCCCCCAACTGTAGGCTAATGTAAGTGCTCTGAGTATGTTTAAGGTAGGCGAGGCTAAGCTATGATGCCCTGTATGTTAGATGTATTTCAAATAACAATATTTTCAACGTAGACTGGGTTTATCAAGATGTAACCCCCTAGTAAGTCAAAGAGTATCTGTATTCGTTTATTGACAGTGGTTATATAAAGCAAAGAAAGACGTGTAAAGTTGCCATCTAAGGAGGAAATTCAAGGCTCATTTCATACAAGTATAAACATTATATTGACATAGGAAAAAATGAGTAGAAAAAAGTCTAAAAACTATATACTTACTTTGTCTAATTAATCTTTTGTCAGCAACCAAAACATTTTCAGCATCCACAATGATTACCTTCCCATCTCTAGGACCAACTGCAAAATTGTCAAAGCTGACGTCCAGGAGGTAGAGTGCAAATTCAAAGTCATTGTTTGTAAGCTGTTCTGCTATTTCCATTAATTGCCAAGCGAGGTCAACTCGTTTCTCCCATGGCGCATTAAAGTAACTCCACAGTTCTTCTCCAACATAATTTACAGCCACCATTCTTCCACAAGCTCCAAGATACTTTGCAAATGGCCAACCTTCATCAGACGGAAAACTCTACAAAAGAATTATCTTAATATTACAAGAGATTCTGATGAATATATCCTAGGTCTATCCTCAGATCCTTTCAGTAGAAATTGCTACTAGGAATGACTTTGGATTTTCTTACTACATTCGACAGTTTATTAGAGACTAAATTCATTTTTTCCTAATTCATACCAGTACTATGGACCTGAAAAATATTTAAATAGAGAACTTTATACTATAAAGCTAAAATAGGATGACAAGTCTTGCTTATCAAAATCTAAGAACCAAATTGATCAATAAGAGGGAAGATACTGTCTTTATTACCAAATCTGAAAGTATTTACGCTTTCCCTTATCTTCTTCACTTGTGTAAATGTAGTCAACCAATCCTTTTATTTAAACCGATAGCACTGCAGCCTATTAACCAGCAGTTATTTACCAGGCATCAGGAACTGTGTTATGGTGGCAATTAAGGGTGAACCAAACAGTCTCCATTTAGCCATGGGCTTTTATTTTAGAAAAGCATGCAGACACCAAACAAATAATTATGAATATGAAAAGTGTTAGTTACTAAGCAGCAGTGCAGGTCCCAGGGGAGCATTTAGCAGGGGCCTTACCTAGTCAGGAAGCAGGTGGGGTGGAATTCAGGGAAAGATTCTTGAGAGGTGTCTTTTACCCTACATCCAAAGGTTTGGAAGGGACAAACTGATATCCTATTAATGCAACCTCCATTCTGAGCACATCTGGTCCAAGTTTATCTTGTTTCCCTTTCCCAGCCATATTTTCTGTTCTCCTTGGCCCAGCCTCAAAATTATTCTCATCTTAGCAAGGTTTTCTAATGGATTTTAAAACTACTGGGAGGATTATCATCCTAAATCAAAAGAAAAGTGTTCCATGGCCATGAACATTCATTTTCACCTTAAGTAAAATAATAGGCTTTATCTAAGGTACTTTCCACTGCTAAAATACATATTAGAAAATGAACATTGGAGAAAAAAAGGAATCAATAAATGTGTGTGTTCTGACTGATCCACCAACCAGCCGTTCCCCCAACTCTTCCCTCTTCTCGGGCCTCCCTGTTCCCTGAGACCCAACAATACTGAAAATAAGCCTATTAATCCTACTATGGCCTCTAAGTAAGCAAATGAAAAGAGTTGCAGGTCTCTCATTTGAAATCAAAAACTAGAAACAATAGGCATAGTGAAGAAGGCACATCTAAAACTGAGATAGGCAGAAAGCTAGGCTTCTTAACCCAAACAGCCAAGCTGTGAATGCAAGGGAAGTATTATTAAAAGAAATCAGAAGTGCTACGCCAGTGAACACACAAATGTTAAGAAAGCAAAACAGCCTTATTGCTAATAGGGAGAACGTTTTAGTGATCTGGGTGAAAGATCAAATCAGTCACAACATTCCCTTAAGCCAATACCTAATCCAGAACGAGAACCCAACTCTCCTCAATTCTATGAAGGCTCAGAGTTCAGAAGAAAAGTCTAAAGCTAGCAGAGATTGGTTAATGCAGTTTAAGGAACGAATTCATCACCATAATATAAAAGTGCAAAGAGAAGCAGCAAGTGCTGATATAGAAACCACAGCAAGTTATCCAGAAGATCTAGCTAAGATAACTGATGAAAGTGACTAATCAACAGATTTTTCAATGTAGATCAAACAGCCTTCTATTGGAAGAAAATGCTCCCTAGGACTTTCACAACTAGATCCAAGAAGTCAATGCCTGGCTTCAAAGCTTCAAAGCAAAGGCAGACTCTCTTGTTAGGGGTTAATGCAGCTGGTGACTTTAAGTTGAAAACAATAATTGTTTACCATTCCAAAAATCCCAGAATCCTTAAGAATGATGCTAAATTGATTTGCCTTCACTCTATATATGTAACAAGAAAGCCTGCATGACAGCACAATGGTTTACAGCATCCTTTACTAAATATTTTAAGCCTACCATTGAGATCTACTGCTCAGAAAAAAAGATTCCTTTTGAAACATTATTGCTCACCGACAATGCACCTAGCTACTCAAAAGCTCTGACGGGGGTGTGCAAGGAGATTCATGTTGTTTTCACGCCTGCTAACAACATCCATTCTGCAGCCCACAGATCAAGGAGTAATTTCAACTTTCATGTCTTATGATTTAAGAAATAATAATTTGTAAGGCTATCACTGCAATACATAGTAATTCCTCTAATGGATCTTGGAAGAATAAATTGAAAATCTTCTGAAAATAATTTGCCAATCGAGATGCTATTAAGTGTATCTGTGATTCATGGGAGGAGGTCAAAATATCAACATTAACACAGTTTGGAAGTAGTTGATTCCAAATCCCATGGATAACTTTGAGGGGCTCAAGACTGTAGTGGAGGCAGTAACTACAGATAGAGTGAAAATAGCAAGAGAAGCACAATTAGAAGTGGAGTCTGAAGATGTGGACGCTAAATTACTGAAATCTCACGATCAAACTTGAAAAGAAGAGGAGTTGATTCTTATGGATGAGCAAAAAAAGTGGTTTCTTGAGATGGAATCTACTCCTGGTGAAGATGCTTTGAATATTAGTGAAATGACAACAAAGGCCTTAGAATATGACATAAACCTAGTTGACAAACAGCAGTACAGTTTGAGAGTACTGACTCCAATTTTGAAATTCTACAGTGGGTAAAATGCTATGAAAAACATGGCAAGCTACAGAAAAATCCTTCGTGAAAGGAAGAGTCGACTGATGCACCAAACTACATTTGTCATTTTATTTTAAGAAATAACTGTCATAGCCACCCTGATCAGTCAGCAGCCATCAACATTGAGGCAAGACCCTCCACCAGCAAACAGATTACAACTCACTGAAGATTTGGCTCAGATGATCATTAACATTCTTTAGCCAAAAAAAAAGTGTTCTTAACTAAAGTATCTATATATTTTTTAGACATAATGCTTACATACTTTAGTAGACTACAGTATAATGTAAACAGAACTTTTATATGCACTGGGAAACCAAGAAATTCACATGACTCACTTTATCATGATGTTTGCTTTATTGAGGTGGTCTGGAACTAAACTCTTAATATCTCCAAGGCATGCCTGTATCAATACTCTATTGCTAGAAACTGAACAATCTACATACACTTAGTGACCCCAAAATCAGGCTCCTATTCTTGTATCTCTTAGGAAAACAGGCAATATTAATTTTGCCCTGAGCTTTATAAAACTGTCACAACTCAATATCCTTGCATTAAAATTTTATCAACTTTAAAACAAAAAACAAATCGAGAATTATACTTTATCCAGAATTACCAATTTCAATTGCTCCCTTTCAACTATAACAATGCACAATATCTGTACTTGTTCTTTGGGTATGTAACGTTTTTCTCTTAAATTTTAATATTGCAGCTTTGTGATGAAATCCTAATTATGTAAATGAAAAACTTAGATATATATGAATCATTAACCATAGTAATTTAATTGATTCCATTCTAGTTAGGAGGTCATAGGTACTGGTTCTTTAGAAATTAGAAGTAAACACATATCTAATTTTGTGCCTTGCCTGAGAATTTTAAAATTTATTTTGGGAATTAGAAAAAGAGATTACTTGTGTCCAATTAGAAAAAGAGATTACTTGTGTCCAATGTGCAATACAAAAACTGTTGAGGAACCAAACAGCATTCTCAGCTATTCCCCTAACTTAAAATACCTCCATGACCTTGAAATTTTTGTTAGACAATTACAAAAGATTTAACTATTTCCCAGAAACATTCAGGTATAAAGACCCTGACATAAAAATGAAAGCACTAAAATAAGAAATATGTAAGATTACACAGTTTTGTCATGCAAAAAGTAAAACAAAAAACTCCTCCATACACTACTGGTATACTATTCACATGCCATATTGTAGAACAGATACAAACGTATCTTTGTGAAAATAAAATGGTCTTTGACAACAGGAGAAATGAGGAACCGGGCCAACATCTGCACATGTATAAATGCTTCCTTGTTTTTGGAACCTTTCCAACTGACAAACGGCAGTCAAAACTACACTTCATTACCCAAGTTCCCTATAGAAGAGGGTAACATATATAAGTAAATGTCACATTGAGCAACTTTATATTCATAGAGTGCTTTCTGACAATGTTAACTGAAATTCTGTTATGCCTCATTTTAAGAAGAGCACTATAGTTCTTTCATATAGTTTGCTACCTAATCTTTCGGAAGAACTTTAATAAATGAATTCACACCATTTGCTCAGATGGTAAGAATTTTTCATTGTCTAATCAAAAGTCAGATTTCATTACTGATAATACAATTCTATCAAACACACTGTAGTCCAAACAAAATCCTCAAGGAAAGCCAAAAATTTGTAATTTGCTATTAATGCAATTCGGGCTTAGAACCAAATTACCATGGTCAAGCAGAGTTTGAGAGACAAAATTTATATACGTTAGAACTTGGATTTGTTAAACGTATCAAGCAGTCAGAAAATAACTTATTCCTGATTACCAAACTCCCACAGTGCATAAAACACATTAGGTAGGATAGAAAGTTTACTGCTAAGGTCTACATTTTTCTATTTAAAAAAAAATTTTAAATCAGATTTTTCAGATTGTCTAGCACAAGCATATAGTTTAAAGTAATAAAATAAAATGTGATTTTAATAAATTATTTACAACTGAACAAAATGTACAAATACTTTTCAAATGAAAAAAGGAACATTTAAATTTAGAATGATATCAGTCCTAACTCGGGATTGGAGGCACGTCACTTAATTTTGCTAGGCTTTTAATCAGGATTGAATATATGACATTAAGTGTAAAACATAGAATTTTTTAAAGTAAATATTAGTTAACGGTTGTACAAAGGCCCAAAACAATTATATATTTACTTTTCTATAACTGTATTTTTTTAAAAAATTAAGTTGGTAATAACTAAAGAAGATGTCTTTAGAAAAGCAGCATGGTTAACTGCTAAGAGCTGAAAAAATATTAAATGCTTTCACTTTTAATTTTTAAAGCAAAATTTGTTTTGAATTTGAAGTGTAATATAAATCATGTCTAGGCATCTTTTTTAAATTTGGTTACAAAACCACAACCTACTTCTTGGATAGCATACAACTCAAATAATACTAATAACAATATTGTACATACTGACAGTATCTGAAAGCCAAGATTTCAGAAACAAAACTACTAACGTCGCCTTAAGAGAAGGTGATATGTAATGTATGTAATCAATATTAAAGACTGGAAAATTTGGATACTTTATACTCTTTATAGGAATACAATATTTCATAAAATTTCCATATTTAACGGCCAATATAGTATATAAGTAGAAAAATGAATCTTAAATTACAATGCTAGATTGTGAAGTCCCTTCCACCCCTACATCTCACTAGCTATAACAATGGCAAAGCAGTAACTTTTCTGAGCTTTGGTTTTTTCCTCTGTAAAACTGGAATATTTGTATCACCATATTCATCAGGGCAATCTAAGGATCAAAGAAAAAAAGATATGAAAGGTACGTTGCACATTCAACACTATGTAGTAAGGAATTATTTACCGAAGTATTTACACTTTTATTATTATAAAGTTCTGGGATACATGTGCAGAACGTGCAGGTTTGTTATATAGGTATACACGTGCCATGGTGGTTTGCTGCATCCATCAACTTGTAATCTATATTAGGTATTTCTCCTAATGCTATCCCCCTCCCCCAGCCCCGTACCCCCTGACAGGCCCTGATGGGTCATGTTCCCCTCCCTGTGTCCATGTGTTCTCATTGTTCAACTCCCACTTATAAGTCAGAACATGCGGTGTTTGGTTTTCTGTTCCTGCGTTGTTTGCTGAGAATGATGGTTTCCAGCTTCATCCCTGTCCCTGCAAAGGACACGAACACATCCTTTTTATGGCTGCATAGTATTCTATGGTGTATATGTGCCACATTTTCTTTATCCAGTCTATCATTGATGGGCATTGACTGGGTTGGTTCCAAGTCTTTGTAGGGCATGTGCACCCATGCCCAGCTAATTTTTGTATTTTTAGTGAGACAGGGTTTCACCAGTTTGGCCAGGATGGTCTCAATCTCTTGACCTCATGATCCACCCGCCTCAGCCTTCCAAAGTGCTGGGATTACAGGCAGGAGCCACCATGCCCGGCCATAAATGTCTTCTTTTGAGAAGGGTCTGTTCATATCCTTCACCCACTTTTTGATGGGGTTGTTTTATTCTTGTAAATTTGTTTTTCCTTGTAGATTCTGGATATTAGCTCTTTGTCAGATGGATAGATTACAGAAATTTTCTCCCACTCTGTAGGCTGCCTGTTCACTCTGATGATAGTTTCTTTTGCTGTGCAGAAGCTCTTTAGTTTAGTTCTATCCCATTTGTCAATTTTGGCATTTGTTGCCATTACTTTTGGTGTTTTAGTCATGAAATCTTTGACCATGCCTATGTCCTGAATGGTATTATCTAGGTTTTCTTCTAGGGTTTTTACGGTTTTAGGTCTTATGTTTAAGTCTTTAATCCATCTTGAGTTAACTTTTTTATAAGATGTAACGAAGGGGTGCAGTTTCAGTTTTCTGCATATGGCTAGCCAGTTTTCCCAACACCATTGATTAAATAGGGAATCCTTTACCCATTACTTATTGTCAGGTTTGTCAAAGATCAGATGATTGCAGATGTGTGGCGTTATTTCTGAGGCTTCTGTTCTGTTCCATTGGTCGATATATCTGTTTTGGTACCAGTACCATGCTGTTTTAGTTACTGTAGCCTTAAAGTACAGTTTGAAGTCAGGTAGCATGATGCATCCAGCTTTGTTCTTTTTACTTAGCATTATCTTGGCTATACGGGCTCTTTTTTGGTTCCACATGAAATTTAAAGCAGTTTTTTTCTAATTCTGTGAAAAAAGTCAAAAGTAGCTTGATGGGGATAGCACTGAATCTATAAATTACTTTGAGCAGTATGGCCATTTTCATGATATTGGTTTTTCCTATCCACAAGCACAGAATGTTTTTCCATTTGTTTGTATCCTCTCTGATTTCCTTGACCAGTGGTTTGTTACTTCTCCTTGAAGAGGTCCTTCACATACCTTGCAAGTTGAACTCTTAGGTATTTTATTCTCCTTGTAGCAATTGTGAATGGGAGTTCACTCATGATTTGGCTATTATTGGTGTATAGGAATGCCTGTGATTTTTGCACATTGATTCTGATTTTGTATCCTGAGACTTTGCTGAAGTTGATTATCAGCTTAAGGAGATTTTGGGTTGAGACGATGGGGTTTTCTAAATATACAATCATGTCATCTGCAAACACAGACAATTTGACTTCCTTTATTCCTATTTGAATACCCTTTATTTCTTTCTCTTGCCTGATCGCCCTAGCCAGAACTTCCAATACTATGTTGAATAGAATGGTGAGAGAGGGCATCCTTGTCGTGTGCCAGTTTTCAAAGGGAATGCTTCCAATTTTTGCCCATTCAGTATAATATTGACTGTGGGTTTGTATAAATAGCTCTTATTATTTTGAAATACCTTCCATCAATACCAAGTTTATCGAGAGTTTTTAGCATGAAGGGGTGTTGAATTTTATCAAACGCCTTTTCGTCATCTATTGAGATAATCATGTGATTTTTGTCATTGGCTCTGTTTATGTGATGGATTACATTTATTGATTTGCATATGTTGAACCAGCCTTGCATCCCAGGGATGAAGCCCACTTGACCATGGTGGATAAGCTTTTTGATGTGCTGCTAGATTCAGTTTGCCTGTATTTTATTGAGGATTTTCACATTGTTATTCATCAGGAATATTGGCCCAGGAATACTGGCCTGAAATTTTCTTATTTTGTTGTGTCTCTGCCAGGTTTTGATATTAGGATGATACTGGCCTCATAAAATAGGGAGGAGTCTCTCTTTTCCTATTGTTTGGAATGGTTTTAGAAGAAATGGTACCAAGTCCTCTTTGTACCACTGGTAGAATTCGGCTGTGAATCCATCTGGTCCTGGGCTTTTTTTGGTTGGTAGGCTATTAATCACGCCTCAATTTCAGAACTTGTTATTGGTCTATTCAGGGATTCGGCTTCTTCCTGATTTCATCTTGGGAGGGTATATGTGTCCAGGTATTTATCCATTTCTTCTAGACTTTCTAGTTTGTTTGCGTACAGGTGTTTATGGTATTCTCTGATGGTAGTTTGTATTTCTAGCGGTCTACTTTTTTTAATATTTTCAAAAAACCAGCTCCTGGATTCATCGATTTTTTGAAGGGTTTTTCGTGTCTCTATCTCCTTCAGTTCTGCTCTGATTTTAGTGATTTCGTGTCTTCTGCTAGCTTTTGAATTTGTTTGTTGTTACTTCTCCAGTTCTTTTAATTGCAATGTTACGATGTCGATTTTACACCTTTCTCGTTTTCTCCTGTGGGCCTTTAATGCTATAAATTTCCCTCTAAACATTGCTTTAGCTGTGTCCCACAGATTCTGGTATGTTGTATCTTTGTTCTCACTGGTTTCAAATAACTTATTTACTTCTGCCTTAATTTCATTATTTACCCAGTAGTCATTCTGGAGCAGGTTATTCAGTTTCCACGTAGTTGTGTGGCTTTGAGTGAGTTTCTTAATCCCGAATTCTACTTTGATTGCACTGTGGTCTGAGAGACTGTTTGTTAAGATTTTCATTCTTTTGCATTTGCAGAGGAGTGTTTTACTTCCAATTTTGTGGTCAATTTTAGAATAAGTGCAATATGGAGCTGAGAAGAATGTGTATTCTGTTGATTTGGGGTGGAGAGTTCTGTAGATGTGTATCAGGTCTGCTTGGTCCAGAGCTGAGTTCAAGTCCTGAATATCTTTGCTAATTTTCTGGTCATTTATCTGTCTAATATTGACAGTGGGGTGTTAAAGTCTCTCACTTTTATTGTGTGGGAGTCTAAGTCTCTTTGTAGGTCTCTAAAACTTACTTTATGAATCTGTGTGTTCCTAGTATTAGGTGCAAGTATATATAGTTAGCTCTTCTTATTGCATTGATCCCTTTACCATTATGAAATGCCCTTCTTTGTCTTTTATGATCTTTGTTGGTTTAAAGTCTGTTTTATCAGAGACTAGGATTGCAACCCCTGCTTTTTTTGTTTTGTTTTGTTTTTTTGGCTTTCCATTTGTTTGGTAAATGTTTCTCCACCCCTTTATTTCGGGCCTGTGTGTGTCTTTGCATGTGAGATGGTGCTCCTGAATATAGCACACTGTTGAGTTCTAACTCTATCCCATTTGCCAGTCTGTGTCTTTTAATTGGGGCATTTACACAATGTACATATAAGATTAATATTGTTATGTGTGAATTTGATCCTATCATTATGATGTTAGCTAGTTATTTTGCCCGTTAATTGAAGCTGTTTCTTCACAGTGTCAATTATCTTTACAATTTGGTATGTTTTTGCAATGGCTCATACTGGTATTTCCTTTCTATATTTAGTGCTTCCTTCAGGAGCTCTTGTAAGGCAGGCCTGGTAGTGACAAAATCTCTCAGCATTTGCTTGTCTGGAAAGGATTTTATTTCTCCTTCGCTTATGAAGCTTACTTTGGCTGGATATGAAATTCTGGGTTGAAAATTCTTTTCTTTAAGAATGTGGAATATTGGCCCCCACTCTCTTCTGGCTTATAGGCTTTCTGCAGAGAGATCTGCTGTTAGTCTGACGGGCTTCCCTTTGTGGGTAACCTGACCTTTCTCTATTTAAAATTTTTTAATAACAATTCCAGACATTCATCAAGAGATATGCTTATTTTCATGCACCTACTAAACACCTACTAAAACGGCATCTACAAATAATGAACCCCCTTCCAAATAGAGTGAAGAATCACTAAATTAGAGAAACATCTTTACTGAGCTCTAGTAATTTCTAATTCATAATGAAATATATAGACTAGTCACTAAACCTTTAAAACCACTGATGCTATAAGAAATGTAGACAGCATCCACAAGCACTAAAAGTGCAAGAAATTTAAAAACTGGAAACATGTACACACATAAACACAGTATTTTAACTGGCTTTTTATTTATTACTGATAAGCACAAAACAAATTCCAAATGCTGAAATAACCTATAATCTACCAAGATCAAAATCAAGTATTTTATGTGATCAATAAAAAAAATGTAAAATCAAAGAAATTTAGAGTTTAATAGTACCTCAATTGTAAATCCCATTCAATCTTATTAGTACAGTGTTAAATGATTTACCTAAAGTCACACAGGTAGTAAGAAGCAAATTTAGGTCAAGCTATAATTACCTTTGCAAGAGTCAAAATGGATTCAAAAGATAGATTAATACAACCCCCTCAAGCCAATATCCTTCTGTTGAAGTTAAACTTTATTAGTTTGGGGTGGCTTTTTTGGGTTTTTTGTTTCTATTTTTGTTTTTGCTTATTTACCATCTATTTAAGAATTTTTCAGATTTTATAAAGGTAACAGGTTATATATTACATAGCAGCATTCCAGAAGCCATTATGCTGGAAAAATAATGTAAGATTGATTATTTACCCTAAGTGATCTCCACCTAGGCTGAGACCTAAAGGAAGATTTTAATATTAAGCAGACTGGAGATGGGGCAGTTTAGGCACATGAAAATCTTCTCAGAAATGAATAAAAGACCAAAGCAGCTGCAGTGAAATGAATGGAGAAATGACTTGAGGTAATGGAATCTGGAAAGTGAAGCAAGGACCAGATCATGTTGGGACTTACAGAATCAAACAGAAATCTTCAACACAGGCTTTACAGCGTGGTCTATGTGTATGTCATGCAAAAACAAACACATGTCAAAATCTTAATGTTCAAGATTATCTTACATACTGAAATCAAACAGTATGCTGTGGTATATTTATTCTAAAAAACAAGTCTTTAAAATATCACAATAATACCCTTTGATCAATATTCATCATCCTGCCAGGTTAATAAGGCCATTTCACTCTATCATGTTATAACACAGTCATGAAAAAGGTAGACATGGAATATATGAGTAAAGATACATAAACTAATACATTTTGGTTTTATTTATTTACTTACAAACAATAAATGACATAAGACTAATAGATTAAAATACAGTCTACTTAAAAGTGCTTGCATTCTTTTTTCTCCTACATGACCAAAAACATTATATACTAAATTTAAAAGATCAAAATTCCTTTTATACAATATAAAATATTTTATAATACTTCATTACCTCATACGATTCCACTAAAAGGAACATAGCTTTGCAGTTGGCCTTAAGAGAGAAAACGAATACAGACCAAGAGATGTGTTACCATGCAAGACTGATTTTTGTTAAAGTTGAAAGTTCTTAGTATAAATAAACTAACTTCAAAAAAACTATTAATAAAACATACAATCTAAAATGTGAATACCGATTTTCTACATAACTGGCATTTCTACAAAAAAATTAAAAAGTTTAAGCTTGAAAATACTCTTACAAAGTATATGTCATCAAAAGGATAGAAAATGTTTAAAGGGGCCAGGCACGGTGGCTCACACCTGTAATCCCAGCACTTTAGGAGGCCGAAGAGGGCAGATCACCTGAGGTCAGGTGTTCAAGACCAGCCTGGCCAACATAGTGAAACTCATCTCTACTAAAAATACAAAAATTAGCCAGGCGTGGTGGTGTGCACCTGTAATCCCAGCAGCTGAGGCAGGAATTGCTTGAACCCGGGAGGCAGAGGTTACAGTGAACTGAGACCATGCTACTACACTCCGGCCTGGGTGACAAAGAGAGACACCGTCAAAAGACAGACAGACAGAAAAGAAAGAGCGAGCTAACTTAAGTTTTAAAATTATTTTTTAAAGCCCAAATTTGAATGAAATCACATTGTAGTAACACACATGTTGTAACAGCTGTTCATAAAGATTAGTCAACTGTACTGGTGACAAACTAATGTGTTCACAGTTTGGTGAACTGTCTGGAGGGGAGATATAGTAAAATTACTGGGATGATTTAATGGTTACTGAATTTTTGCTAAAATTTCTCTAAGATCTTAGCTTCTTAATTTATACTGCTAAATAGCAGCCAAAATCCATGGCAAATACTGTAGAAGATTAACAATTTCAAGATTTTAAAGTCCTAGCATATGTCCTATTTATTTCATGAAATAATTTTCTGAATGCCATTTTCCACCCACCTCAAATTCCAACAATATTAAGCAATGCCTTGGAAATAGTAAAGTTGTGTTATTTTACTGAATATCATGTCCAACAGCTGTATCTAAAATTGGAAACTGATGTCAAAACACATTTTTAAAAAACTAAATTTAACAGAAATACATTATCTTTTAGAATCAATTGCTTAAGAAATGCTGCCCCCACCAAAAAAAAAAAAAAAAAAAAAAAAATCACTTGTTCACAGGTTTTAAAAATGCGTAAGTTTACTAGTGTCAACTGACCCTTACTGTGTCCCAAGGGTGTACAGATCAGTTCCTGGCGCTATTGACCAATTCCACATAATTACTGTCAGATCTTTTCACTTCAGAGTAAACCTCAAAAAAAGCATTAAAGAAAAAATACAAAGAAGACACTGAAGCATCATACTTACTTCAGATTACAAATATTTTAAGATTCTGTCTAAGTTCCAGACTTAACCTGTTTTTTTGTACTACCATTTACAAATGTACTAAATAGAATTATTAAACTATAATAATGATTTAGAGAAAAAAAAGTAACTATTTGCTTTTTATTTCTTAATCCTTATCTAAACCCTCTTTCCTAACATATTCATTCTATTCAGTATACTTCATATGAGACAAAACCTTAACCCCCTTTTAAACTGCTATTCTTAAAAAATTATAGCCTGAATAGGTACATATGATGTATGTATATGTAAGGACGGTGACATTTCAATGCCTGCAATAAGAAAAGTAGGATTTTTACATTTCTAAGACAGATATCAGCATAATGTACTAAAGAACTTTTAACTATTACAGCTGACTAAAAATGGAATAAGCTGATTTTCAAAGACATAATACACTGTAAAAAGCTTTACAGCTGAAAACATTTAACACATATTACTTGAATAATCCTTTCTCCTTTAATCTTTAAAACAATCCTGTTAGGTAAGTATTAACAACCCCATTTTACTGGTGGAAAAAACTTAGAATCTGAAACATTAAGTGACTTGCTCAATACCATCCAACAACTTTGTGGTAATACAGAATGTGAACCGGATGCTCTATCAGTACTGTCTCCTCCACCCTTCCTCCCACTCTCCACCTCCATCTATTGGCAAAATCTCTGAAACATTCCCTGGTACCATTCCTATCAATATACAATGAGATGTCCCTCCATGAGTCATGTGACAGTGTATATATACACCTTTTGTATAGGGCTTATTACATTACATGGATTGTATATTAATTAGTCACTTGTGTACCTACCTCCTACATAGTAAGCTACTTGTTTCCTAGGGCCGTTTTTCCATCTTTTCAATCCAAATGCCTTGTCACAGATTGTAAAATGAACAGACAAATTCAGTTCTTTTGGTTATAAATTCAAAGAGTTCCCAAGAATTTCACAGACAACTTCCTATCACCTTATACTAACCTCACCTTACACTAATAATTTTCAGTCATTTTACAATCATTTACTAAAGTTCATCAAGTGTATTAGAAAAATGCAAGATTTAAATTATAAGGCCATGATTTAACGTATAGGTAATGAGTGAAAGTGAAGAAAGAAAAAGTCAGCATTCTGTGAAGAGTCAGCAGCAATGACAGAAAAATAGGAAGTAAGCCAGAGACCACAAACCAGAAAAACAGAATAAAAACCAGTTTGACAATCCCCTGGGAAGCTGGACACCCATGTCCAGAAGACCTATAAAAACAAGCTTTCTATTTCCCAACATGTGTGAAGAATATGTGCTAACCTATGCAATGGAAATATAAAGAATAGTTCAAAGACTAGACAAAAGTATACAAAGAACAAAATTCAGAATGGTCAAAAAATATGGATACGTCCAGAAACTAGACCAGGATGCCAAATGACTTTGCTCTACTGATTCGGAAGTGATGCTTTCTTAAGAGTGATTGTCCGTTTCTAGGGTCTTTGTAAAATAAAAGTCCCCACCCCCTTTTTGGACTTGAGGTACACAGAATTGTTTTATTATTTTTGTTTATCTTGAACGGCAATCAAAAGTGTAGTATCAATGGACTCTCAGATGAAAAGCCACAAAAAGTCCATAAACTTACAAAATTCATTAGATTAAAAACTGCTCTACTAGGAATCATGTCCAATGTGTTTTGAAGCCGAAATCTAGGAATACAGTAACTAAAGAAACAGCCAGTGAGGGAGAAGTAGGTGGTTCCTTAAGCTGTTGTTTGAAAAGAAAAGATCTTGCACACTATTGCCTCACAAGATCCTTAGCTACCCTTAACTCCACATATTTCCCCTTAAAGGAAGGTTTTGGTTTTGGTTTTGGTTTAATCTGATTTCATGTGTGTAGGGGGTGAGAAAAAAGGCTTGAAAGACAGCATCCAACTCCCAATCCCCTTTCAGAAGAGCTTAATTAAACCCACTCGTTAAAAGTCAAGTTCAAAAGAAAACAACAACAAAAAAACCCCCAAATTTCTCAAGTCAAAAGTTTGGAAGCCCCAGAATGTTGGGGCTGAAAGGAGCTAATCCAATAGCTTCATTCTATAAAGAGGAGAGTGAGTCCAACAGTAAAAATCTATCAACTTTTCTAAAGTACCATTAGCTAAATAATCTATTTGTTTACTTCAAAAACTCTATTTTTACCAGTGAACTTAAAAAAATATGTTGTTCCCTATATAAATTACTTTTAAGGGCAAAAACATTCATTGGAGGTTTTCTACAAAAAAATAAAATAAAAATGGACAAAAATCAGTATAACTAAACTATGGTTGATATTCAAAATCACTGTTATTTTTAAGGTGATCCATACCCCACATGAGCTTCAAAACAGCTGATCAAATGCACCAGGCAGTTACAATTACCTTTATTTAATATCTAACATTTATGGAATGCTTACAATTTGTCAGATACTACGTGAAGTATTTTGCATGTATTACAGCATTTACAAGAACAGAAAAACAAGCTTAAAAGCCATAGCTTAATGATAGTCACATACTATAAAAATAAAGTAAATCCTACTAAAATTATGATTCAGAAAATGTAAGGCAAATGAAGTTCCACAAATAGTAAAACTCCCAGCTCTTCCCCCTAAACAAAGAACTTTCTCCATTTCCTACAAACAAGACCATCTTCACTACATCCAGGTTATAAAGTCAGAGACTCTGTCTGAACTTCAAGAAATCCAGACAGCATTTCTCTTTCTCTCTTTCTGTAAGTTCAATAGGTGAAATACAAATACTGATAGAAAAGTTATCAACCATAACTTGTCGTCTTGCCAATTACTTCAATAACTCAATTTTTGAATACTCCAAGACTCCTATTTACACAATATAAAAATCAACATAGTTCCTCTCCTCCATTTTTCTCCACAGGATTACAGTATACTTGGCACCAAAATACACCTCTTAGTAAAGTAAAAATGTGAAGACGAAAAGAGAGTATTAGAACAGAAGATAAAGGTACTACTAGCATTCTCTTGTTGCTTGATGTTTATAAACATTTTTTTGAAGACAATAATTCTATGGGTAAACTGTTGTAAACTAGTGAAACTATCCAACAATAGGAAGAAAGCCGTACTCTCAAGCCATTTCATATAGGGAAATTTATATTACAAATCTATACAGCCTTACATAGATAAGGTATGTGTGTACACATCTTACAGACACTTAGTATCTTTCACCTCTCCTTTCAAGGCATAATAGCAACTTCAAATTTTACTGTTTTTTTTCAAATCAGAAGAGGTGAGTTTAATGGATTAAATTCATAAGTATTTTTCAGTTCTTAACCACCTTCTCAAAAGAAATTTTTACATGCTTATTCTGAAGCATTCTTAATACACTGGAAGTTTTGTTAAGAATACTTTGATGAAGTCAGTTCGAAGACTTTTTTTCCCCTAAAGTTGTTAATTTCTGGACAATGTAAGAAAAATCTAGTTTGTCACCAGCTGTCCAAAAATTCGACAAGTAGCTCCCTCTCCTGGACGAAAAAAGTGAGTTCCTCTTAAAGCTGTAAAACATTTGTACTCTTAAAAAAAATTTTTTTTAATACATGAAGTAATAAACAGCCAAATCTGAGTTTTTCTATAAGTATCAATTAATATCTCAATATTATTGTAAACAGCTATAAACAGTTTTATAGAAACCTGTATAAATATTAAAAATGTAGTTTCCTAGCTAACAAAGGTAATGAACATCATAATTTGACTTACTGTACAGCAACCTTTGTACTTGACCACAGAATGTTGAGATACCTTCCATTTTGGTGGTTTTATACAATCATCAGTCCTCAAGTATATTGTTCAGACTTGTAAATTCACTAGCTTTTACCAAAGATCAAGTGATTCTACAAAGAAAGCGGCAGCTCTACGAAGACTTTTACTTAAAAATATCTTCTTCCTCTACTTGCTTGTTAATCCAGTTTTAAAAAAATAACATGCCTATATGACTGGTTGGTACTAAAGACCCCTAAATTATACTACACCACACGTAATTAGCTATAATTATAATACATATATTAGTATTAGTACTATTGCCAGGAACTGGGTTGTGTAAATTTAAAATGTAATTTACAAATCTCACACTCTAAAATGTTGAGACATGTTTCATCACATACCAAAAACAAATTGTTATCCTATGGCCCATCTATTTACCCACTCAGAGCAATTGTGCCATTATGTGTCATATATAAGAAAATAATTGTGCATTTTCAAAAAAGGCTGTTTCATCACTAAAGATGAGAAGAGATAAAGAGTACGTTTGAGGGAAAAGTTAAACAGAAAACAAGATAAAAGCACACTTTATCTCAACTACAAAGTAAACTGAGAATGCCATAAGTTCAAACTTAAAAAAATATAAAACCTTCCTGCACAAAGCACAAATTTACCTTAGCGTAAAATCAGATGCCAAAGTTTCTCAAATTTAATGCTATGACTACACTTACAAAGAACTGGCTACACAACGTTCTTAAAATATCAATTCTACTATTAGTTGTTACTAGTACACCACTATTCAAAATTACCTAATAAAAAAATCTTTCAGTAGGGACGCCAGCATCTTAAGTATAGTAAATGTATATTACACTAAGATAGCTCCTTGCTAAATTTTTGGGTCTCAGAGAATTTGTCCGGGTATCTACTTCAGCAAATTGCTAACACAATCTCCATGAACCAACCTTGTTAATATAAACAAGGCTTTTTTTCTTTTTTTAAAGATAGCTTAATGAGAAACTTCAGTTCAAGTGTATGTACATCACAGATATAGGCTAAACCTTTAGAGACTGACTAGTTTGGGAACTACTGAATAAAGAAAATTTCATGGAAAGTTTAACCAATTTTATGCATCCATTCAGTTAGGAGATACAGCAGTATTTAAAATACACTCTGACTTTAAAATTAACCCAATACACATAGCCTCTGATGTCCTGAAATTTATTAAGACCCACACTAAAGTTTCATTTGAGGCAAAATATTTGTTTTACATTATTTGGCTGAACTAATCAAACGAAGCTGGTTTTCTTTTGGCTAAAATGGATAGTGTGGAGCTTGAGAAAAGAAAGTAATATAAATAAATCTGCACTTTCCTATTCATGCATTTTAGATTAAAAAAAAACAAACAAACAACAACAAACACCCTGTACAAACCCTCCAGCCCTCAGTGACATTCTTAAAAACCCAGAAAGAATGTGAAGTATACCAAAATTACTTGTGAACTTTAAATCATTTTTTTCTCTTGTCATGGAAAGGAGCACGGTAACTTTTCCTGTAGACAGCAAGAGAAACCACAACCCCACAGCTGTAATCACTGTTCAAGGACACCGCACTGAAGCCGGGTGGGAATGTGCAGAAACAAGTAAATACTCCGAAAGTAAACAGTGTTTTTGTTTTTTGTTCTCTTTTTGATGTCACCAGTAAAGAGATTCCATCCTATTCCCCTAAAAGACACATTACTTTTCAGAATAAAATCAGACGAAAGCAAATAACGCAATTGGCGAAAGGCAAGAATCTCCTCCCCTGATACTCGCTCTGGCCTACTATTTCATCTCCCTTCAACTAGATTACCAGATGAATAGGGCAGGTCACAGGATCAGGATGAAAATGTCCTTCTGGCCTTAAGCCCTCCCAGCCAAGTCCGACGCTGCCTTACTTTTCCTGTTTCTCTGATTCTAATCCCACCCAAAGCTCGGCTCACGGATTAACCCCACCCCGGCCACTGTCCCATTCTCCGACTTCATCCTCCCCAACTTGTCCCCGAATTAGCTATCCAAATGACTGCCAGGTAAATGAGGGAAAACAAAGACTCTGAAACCGAAGTTAGGCCAGCCACCAGCGCCAGAAAAGAAGAGCGAACGCGGTGTAAAACACTTCAGAAGAACTAAGAAAGGGTCCAAGGGCTCGTGAACAGCCTGCGCCGCGGACCTGCAAGCCCCGGCAGATAAAAGCAGAAAGGCAGGGAAGCGAGCGGAAGGAAACTCGCGGCAGAGACATTTTGGGGAGCGTTAAGAGACGCACTCCCTCTGGCGTTGAAGGATCCGCAGTCAAATCCGAAATGCGCCCGAATCTAGGTGACAAGAGCATACTCTCCATCAGCCAGGTCGCCCTCGGCCTCCCTACACAGCCCCAGGGCTCCCCCGGAGCCGCCCCTTCCCAAGCCTGCAGCCTGGCCCAGCCGGGCCGAGTCCGAACTGGCGGCGAGCGCGGGCGGAGCCACTTCTCCCGACTCCGGTTCCCACGCGCGGCCCCTCCCAGGACGCCCCCCGCCCTGGCTCCGCGCCTACCTGTAGCACCAGCGGCTCGGGGTTGAAGGCCAGGGTCAGCAGCAGCTGCATGCGCTCCGAGTCCTTCAGGTTGCGGAGCAGGAAGCTGCCCGAGTCCTTGGTCTCCGCGTAGCGGCGCACCAGGCGGTCGAGAAGGCGCTGCGAGGGACAGTGCACCAGGTCCGACCAGCCCTCCACCGCCTCGGGCGTGAGCAGACGCACGTCGCCGTTGAGGCGCGCGAACTCGGTCCGGGGCATGGCTTGCAGCAGGTCGCAGCGGGGCCGGCCGGTGGCCCGCTTGCAGATGCTCTGGTCGAGCTGCGCCAGCTCGCGCTGCGAGCCAAGGCGCTTGAGCACCACTCGGCGGCGGCCGCCCTCGCGGGGCTCGCCGTACTGCGCGAAGTACACGTTCTTCACGTTGAGGAAGTCCAGCAGGCGCAAACGGCCCCACGCCTCGAACACCACCTGCCCGTTGAGAAAGCGGCGGCACCAGCTCGTGCCGAAGCACGCCGGGCACTTATTGAGCTGCAGGAAGCGCCGGTCGGTCAGCTCGTTGCGCTGCCAAGAGGCGAGCAGCGACGGCGAGTGCAACACCATCAGCACCAACAGGCTGCCCAGCGCCGCCAGCTTCAGGGAGCGGGACAGGCGGCCCAGCTTCGGGGGCACCAGGCGCCACATACCGCCCGCCCGCCCGCAACGGGAGGGCGAGGGCACCCCCGGGGCGCCCCCGCCGCGCCAAGACCCGGAGAGCTACCGGCAGGAACCCCGGGCGAGAGAAGGAGCGAGCGCGGGGGCTGGGGTGGAGGACGGAGTAGGTGTGTGAGAGAGGAAGACGGGGAGCGGGAAGACGCGGGCCTGAGCGGGCTGCGACTTCTCCTAGTCAGTAGTCTCCACAACTCTCGAGCTCCCTCCTCCTAGCTCCCCGCCCTCCGACTCCGGCGGCGCCTCCTCCACGCCAGCCAAGTTATAGAGGAGCGGGAGGGGGAGGGAGCGCGGGGGCTCGACGGCCGCGCGCCCGTGCCCGCGCGCACGCGCACTGCCGGCTTGGCACGAGAGCTGCGGCGGCAGCCAGCCACGACGAGTGGGGTCTGCGAGGAAAGGAGGGACTCACGGAAAGGGAAGAGGAGCTGGGATGTCTCACACCCACAAGCGGGAACGCACGTCCCAGAGCCGCACACCCCTGCTTGTGCGCGTCGGCTCTCCTGAGACCGAGAAGGGGGGCCGGGGGCGGGGCCAGGGGGCGGAGCTAGCGCGTTGCGCGCCGCCCGGAAAGCGTAAGCGCGGGCTCGCGGGAGCGGCTGTGGGGGCGGTTCAGTGAGGGCGAAGCTCGGGCTCTCGAGGTCTGGGCCTGAACTCGCGGTTTCTAGTTTCAGAAAGACTCTTAGTTACAGTCATCTTTTATGATTATTGTGGTTTACTGGTGCCTTCCTTTTACCATTGTGGAAACGGCCCTTTAAGGGAGGAGGGAATAAGAAGAAATGAACTGAGGAAGTCTATTGCAGTTCTTTTCCTCCGAAGGGCGCGCGAGGAGGAGGCAGAGCTGGCGCGATTGCCTCCCCCGCCTTATATGGGTTGCTTGCGCGCCTGGGGGCGGGGCGAGGCCTGGGAGTGCCCGACCGGGCTTGTGTTCCCCGCAGCTCGTGCGCCTCACGGTAGGGGGTGGGGCCTGCGGGGAGACGGTGGGAAAGGCGCGAGTGGTGGCTGGCTGGTTGGAGCTTCATCTTTGGGGTTGTGTGTGTAAAAGCATTTAAAATTTTCTTGAGTGGGCACAGAAAAAAGTTCTCAAGCCAACGTCTTAAAGGGAAAAATAGGATGAAGGGGAACCGACGCGGCCTGGTGTCGCCAGGACGTCTGCCTCAAGCGCCACGAAGAAGCCGGAAAGAGCTTGCCAGGCTTGCCTCTGCTCCCCGCTGGCTGCCACAGCCAGGCCCCGGAGCCCTGCGGTTCCTCTCCGCGAGGCGGATTTCCCGGCGCCGCCTCTGAGGCGGCGGGCCGCGAAGCGTTGCCCTGGCGGTAGCCCTGGGGACCCGGGGCCTCTTGGCGCTCCGCACGGTTACGTTGACTCAGTCACCCCAGACTGTGAAAGTGAGGTGCAGATGCCGCACGAAAGCACTGTGTTTAGGGATAAGTTTTAGGGGACCCAGACTGTTTAGGTAGCGCCAGTAGATTACATTATTATCATGCTTTTCACTTTTAGTGCTAGAATAGTTAAAATGAGAAGTGATTTTTAGTCTGAGAGACAGGTGGTTCCCGATAGGTTATTAAAACATCTGAGTCTTAACTGAGTTAATTTTAGGGATTGAACAGTGCTTTTAGAAGACCATGGTCACTGGTTATGTATAGATCAACTCTTTACAGCAAGTTAATAAGAAACATCTATACCAATGCTTTCAATATTGTTTGATTGTAACAGGTATTTGTTACAAAAAAAAAATTCTTAGAAGAACTAAGATTTTGAAAAACTTTGAGAAATTTAATAAAATCAAAACACGTGATTTTGTAACGATTTGCATTGAATACAGACACAAATTGAAATCTTCAAAGCTTTGTAGAAATTGACTTACTGTACTTAAGTTTGGCTGCTTCTACCTAGTGCCTTACGCTACCTTTGGTGGGAATTTTATTTAACTTGCTTTCAAATATTCCCAAACTCCATATAATATAGAGTTAAAAGCTCAAGTGAGATATTCTTAGGAAAAGGAATTTGGTGATGGTTCTGGAGACCTGTGCTGTAGTTCAGCTGTGAGGCTGCTGCTGCTGCTGCTGAATTGTAAACAAAGGGAGTTATTACTTAACTACAACTTTTTTTTTTCTGACATCTTTTCTATCTGCCTCATAAATTTGTTCGATTAATACTAGACAATCCATGTAGAATTGGTTTAAAACAATAAAAGTACTACATAAGTTGCCATTAAACTGATTAAGCTCAGAGTACCGGGGCATAGTGACACTATTTAGGTAACTAGTAACAGGATTAAGGAGGTACCTGTTCTGCTTCTTTGTATGGAATAGGTCTTTGGAGTTCCTAAACTATTCTCAGCCTCCAGATGCTTGGAATTGTATAGACATCGCTTGAAACATGGAAATAAAACGCGGTTACTAGTCTATGCAATTTGAATTTTGAAAAATGTTTGCTTTGCATCTAAGTAGTTTACATTTGTTTAAAAACTGATCTTCTCAGTTAAATTTTCTAGACGTTTATCAAGAAAGATAGTTTTCAAGAACTTAATATATTCATCAAAAGGAAAAAAGTCTTAGAACTATATAAGATAAACGTATAGTATTCTAAAGTGCCATATTAGGGTTTGCAAAAGATCTCTTAATTGTGGCCGGGTGCAGTGGCTCACACCTGTAATCCCAGCACTTCGGGAGGCCGAGGCAGGCGAATCACGAGCTCAGGAGATCAAGACCATCCTGGCTAACATGGTAAAACCCTGTCTCTACTAAAAATACAAAAATTAGCCAGGCATGGTGGCGCACGCCTGTAGTCCCAGCTACTTGGGAGGCTGAGGCAGGAGAATTGTTTGAACCCAGGAAGCGGAGACTGCAGTGAGCTGAGATCGTGCCACTGCACTCCAGCCTGGACGACAGAGCAAAACTCAATTTCCAAAAAAAAAAAAAAAAACTCTTAAGTGAAGGTTAATGTGCATTACTTACCTTTCCCATAAACTACAGGATGCTTTCAACCAGTGGATCATTTAAAGTTCTTGACCATTATTTTAAATAATGGTAAATAATGTAATTTTCAGTGCACTGTAAAATATTTTACAATAACTATCACTGTTTTAAATGTTATCAAATGGGATTAAATACCATAGTAGTTTGATACTAACATCCATTTTGATAGTCAAAGTTTTACTTTGTATGACTATTCTATTCTCTACAGCAGTGGTTCTCAGCAAGGGACTGTTGCCTCCCAGGGGACAGTTGGCAATGTCTGGAGACATTTTTGGTTTCATAAACTAGGGAATGGGATGCCACTGTTGTCTAGTGGGAACATGCCAAGGATGCTGCAAAATATCCTACATTGCAAAAGACAACCCCCAACAATAAGGAATTAACCCACTCAACATCTCAATAGTGTGCTGTTGAGAAACCCTAACTGACAAGAATTCTATGTAGTACAGTTTTAGGCATAAGCCTTATTGGTTATCCTTTCCTGCAGCAAAAAAATATGTGTATACTGTTGTCTCTTGAACAACACAGGTTTGAATTGTACTTACACACAGATTTTTTTCAACCGAATGAGGATCAAAAATATAGTATTTGCTGTATATGAAACCCAAGGACAGCTGACTTTTACTGTAAGCAGGTTCTGCAGGACTGACTGCAGAACTTGTGTATGAGAGGATTTTGGTAGACGGGAGACCCTGGAACCAATCCCAGTTATATACCAACAGACAACTGTATTTAAATTTTGTGCATATCCTGTGATCATAATCTTCTAAATGTTAACATAGGAATTTTTTGTATCATTACAACTATTATTAGTGTTCAGCTGATCAAAATAACATAAATATCCCAATTTGAATAAATAAATATAAAAAGTAACATTTTATTGAAATGTATTTCTTAATTAGCTTGGGCATTTTTTAAAATTAGATTTCCATGAAGAAATATTATTTATTGCTAGAGTCAAAGTCTAACATCAGTTTTCTCTCTTCTTCACTTTTAGACATGTAAGGGCCAAAACGTCTTCATTTATGTTGAAAAAAAAGTTTATATAGGAATTTCATTCATTTCTTTTTATTCTTTTTGACTAGAATCATTTACCGATGGTGATCAATCATCAGAATATTATTGATATGTATTATTATACATACCAATTAGGTTTTCCAAGTTAGTTGGATTTAGAAGCAAAGCATTGGAAGCCCATCTTGGAAAATGATTTTTTTACTTGGGTATTAGAATTATTTTCTCACATTAGCTCTGGCACTCATGTCCTGGGACAGTGCACTATAGTAAGATTCAGGATGGATAAGAGGTATTTGTTTTGTAGAGTCCAAAAAGACAGTTTCCTGTGTACTAAAGAACCCAGAACAGTGTCTGGTTTAAGTGGTTTGTTCCAGTAGTGGGTAGATGAACAATTGAAGAAATAAACACTTTCAGATTAACTATTATTGTAATAATCCAAACTAGAAATATGGGTATTAACTAGTTAAAAAAAAAAAAAAAAACTAGCACATTCTGGATGTATTGTGAACATAGAGCTAACAAAGTTTACTCAAGATTTTAATGTGAGAGAAAGGCAAGCATCAGGTATCACAGCATGGTTTTTGTCTTAAACTATTGTAAGAATTACCATTTGTCTAAGCCCTTTGGGGCTGCTGGAACAAAAATATCTTAGAGTAGTGGCTTATAAACAACAGAAATTTCTTTCTCACAGTTTTGGAGGCAAGCCCATGATCAAGGTGCTTGCAAATTTTGTGTTGGGTATTTTCCTCATTCATAAATGTTTCTGCTGTCTTCGCATGGCAGAAGGGACAAGGGAATCACTCTGGGGTCTCTTTTACAAGACTGTAAGTCATCTCCCAAAGGACTCACCTCCAGATACCATCACATTGAGGATTAGGCCTCAACATAAGAATTATGGCACAAGGGGGTGGAGGTGCAACTGACACAACCATTCGGGTCCTAGCACCGTGTACTGAGATGGGGGAGACTGAGAGGAAAAGGATGAGGAAGATGCGAGTACAGTTCACGTGTCCATATTCTTCAGTGTCCATTTATGTTTCAATTTCCTGATTTATGTGTTAGGAGATGTACCTTAAGGACCGGTTTTGTTAACAGGGTTTTTTTTTAAGCCATTTAGCATTTTAATCGAATTTTTAAAACATTTTATTGTATTTTAAATCCATAACTCTCTACATAGGTATTTTCTAGGACAGATTTTGTATCAAGCAGTTGGCTTCATTGGTTGTAAAAATAGAATTGTCAAACATATGCACTAAAACCATGATTTTGCTTGAAATAATTGAATCATATAATTTTCTGACCTTGTCAGAATAATGCAAATTAGCCCAAATGCAACTGTAATATTATAATTCATGATTTATATTAATTCCAAATAATTTGCAGTGTTATAGAGTTTTCCACATTGGCTAGGTTAGTAGAGAGGCACATTTTCGTTTTGCTCAGTAAATTTTTAAAACTTGTTTTTTTCCAGTTTGTTTCAGCACAGAACACAGTATTTACAAATATTTAAAAAATTAACACATCACTGAGAGGGGACTTACGTACCCACTTGTTAAGATCTTTTGAAAAGTCATGTATGTAGGTATAAACATTACAATCGTCTATTTTAAAGCTTGGCATACATCTGAAAGTGTGATTTATTTAGTTCCAACCATGTACAAGATTCTAGGCATGTGGGTTCTCAGAGTCCAGTGGAGGAGGCAGATATATGCATACCAATGTTCATTACGTGTTTGTGACAAATAGTGAGATAAAAGTAAATATTAAAAGAGCACAAACAAAAAATTCCTGTAGCTATAGATGTTGTCTTTGCATTTATATGACTCCCCTCAGGAGAATAGGCTGTGTATACTAGGAGAATTTTGCTGCTGCTTTGTCAACTGTTTTTCTCTCAAGCCTCACATCCTAAGTCTCCTACCTTTCCTCATTCTGACTTGTGCAAATGGTGTTCCTGCCACCTCTTTGGATGATGGATGCTACACAGCTCGTCTCTGTGGGCAAGCATGCCAGAGATCTTGGAGAAGAGCAGCTGCCTGTTCAGAGCAAAAGCATCCTTCTGTATACCAGAAGCGCTGCCTTGTTTCTGACTCAGTTTTCTTTAACAGGCTCCTTTTGTGGCAACCACTTGTATAGGTAAAAGAGCTGCTATAGTGTTCAATCTAATGACCGTGCCAGTTTTAAAGGTCAGCCACAGCTGGGAGAGAGAGGCCAGGTAAGTGTTACACTTGGATATCAAATACAATGTGCATTTAATGTTCAAAATGATATAGTCCAGAAATGTCCATTTTGTTTTCTTATTACAAAAGGACTTATAAAACTCTGTAGGCAAATAATTAAGATATGTAAATTTAGGGAACTAACTACAGAGATGTCTTATTATCCAGTGTAGTCTAATCAAAGAGTATGGCTAGTAGAATTACGGGTTCACCCAAGAGAGTCTCCATCTTTGAGCTATAATTGATACACTGGTCTATTTGATTTGACATATCATCTCCTACTCCTCTGCCCTTTGCAGCTTCATGCCTTTCTGTAGATTGATATCCAGGACATTTTTCTTTTTATATTTGGGAAATGGTAAAGCTCTAATTATTTTTTGAGAAATCAGGAATTAAAATTTACATCAAATGAAATAGAAATATGACATATTGTTTTGTTATAATTAGGTTTCCTTGAAGATTTGCCTGCTACTTAGAAAATAAAACTTGAATAATTATAAATAAGTGAAATATATTTTGTGCTGATTTAATCATAAGATAACCAGACCATAAGAACTTGTTGGCAAACTGAAAGTAACAATTTAATGGATTAAACTGTGATGTCATAATATATTTAATTATTCTAAGATAAAGTGACCCCTAATTGCAATCATCAGTAAGCAGATTAAATAAACACAGTTATTGGAGTTCTAAAAGGAACGTTGAACTCTATAAAAATCATTACATCATTCGATAGTTAACGTGTGTGTCTATCCATTTTTTGGAATGTATCTTCCTACCAAAATGACTACCAATGAATTACATTTTTACATTGTTTTTCCACATAACACTGGAAATAGATTGCAAAGGACATTTCGGGGAAAATTCTAAGAAAATAATTATTTTAAAAATTACTTTCCTCCAGGCATGGTGCCTGATGCCTATAATCCCAGCTCTTTGGGAGACCAAGGCAGGCAGATCTCTTGAGCCCAGGAGTTTAAGACCAACCTGGGCAACATGATGAAACCCTGTCTCAACAAAAAATACACACACATACACACACACACACACACACACAAATTAGCCAGGCATGATGGCACGCACCAGTAGTCCCAGCTACTTGGGAGGTTGAGGTGGGAGGATCACTTAAGCCCAGGAGGTCGAGGCTGCAAGTGAGCCATGTTCCTACCACTGTACTCTAGACTAGGTGACAGAGCAAGACCCTGCCTCAAACAAAAAATTACTTTCAAATTCCACAGATCCTTCTAACTCATGTATTAAAAGAAAAATATTTTTCAAATAAAACAGCCTATCTTTTTTATAATTTTTCTATTTGTTGTTGGCATATAGAAATAAAATTGCTTTTTTAATGTTGTCTTTGCAATTAGGAAAATTGCTGTTAATAGTCATCACGATTAACTACCGCAGTAGTTTCTTTTGGGTTTAACATACAAAAAATTATATTATAAATTACAATAGCATCATTTTCAAACCTTTCAGATACCTAGGAATAAACTGAAGGAAGAATGTACAACATCTCTACACTGAAAACTACAGGTCAGTATTGAGAGAAATTAAATATCTAAATAAGTGAAAGTGTATACTGTGTTCAAAGATTACTGGATTTAATACTGTAAAGATATCAGATGTAAAAATGTTAATTTACAATTCAATATAACCCTCATCAAAATTCCAGGAGATTAAAATATTTATATTGACAAGCTGGCTGGGCACAATGGCTCACGCCTGTAATCCCAGCACTTTAGGAGGTCAAGGGGGGCAGATCGCTTGAGCTCAGGAGTTCAAGACCAGCTTGGGCAATATAGTAAGACGCAGTCTCTGGAAAAAAAAAGTAGCAAAGGATAGTGGCACCTGTCTGTAGTCCCAGCTACTGAGAAGGCTGATGTGGAACGATTGCTTGAGCCTGGGAGGCAGAGAGATTGCAGTGAGCCAGAATCATGCCATGCACTCCAACCTAGGTGACAAAGCATGACCTGGTCTTAAAAAAAAAAAAAAAAAAAAAAAAAAAAGACAAGCTTAAAGTTTACATAGATATACAAAAGGCCACAAATAGCCAGGCCAATTTTGAAGGAGAGCAAAGCTGGAGGATTTAATGGATTTGAAGTACCATTATAAAGAATTAGTAATTGAGACATATTTGTTCAAAACAGTAAGATGAACTAATGTAACAGAATAGAAAATAATATAAAAACATACAGATCAGCTGATTTATGGCAAAAGTGACATCAATGTAGTGAGAAAAGGTGGTCTTTTCAATGAATGATGCAAGATGAAATGAATGTCACATAAGGAAAAAAATGTATCTTGACTTGTAATTCACATACCACACTGTGCACAAAAAGTGATTCTAGAGTGATGGCATAACCAAATGTGCATAACAACAAAGCCTTAAAACGAGGACATTTGCATGACCTTTGATAGGCAGCAGTTCCCCAAAACCCCCCTCAGGTTCAGTAATTCACTAGACAAACAGAACTCAGCAAAGTTATTATACTCATAGTTTGCTATATCAAAAGGTTATAGATTAAAATTAAATAGAAGGAAGCATATAGGGCAGGGTCCAGGAGAGACCACACAGAGCTTCCAGCTGTCTTCTCCCAGTGGAGTTGTGTGAACAGTGCTTACTTCTAGCAAAGATGTAATGGAACCTTATGGCAATGGAACCAGGGAAGCTCAACCAAACCTTGGTGTCCATTGTTTTTAGAGGACTGGAGGTGGGTGTGGGGAGGGTATCAATGGCGTAATTATGACTCACTTCTCACATTGCTGACCTTGGAGCTGCCAGCATCTCCAGAGGTCAATGTGGGGTACCCACATGACCCAAGGTCCCAACCATAAATAACAGTGTTAGCATAGACTGGTGATGCAGTTTGGGTATTTGTCCCTACGCAAATCTCACATTGAATTGTAATCGTCAGTGCTGGAGGTGAGCCCGATGGGAGGTGTTTAGTCAAGGGGAGAGATCCCTCATGGCTAGGTGCTGTCTTTGCAATAGTTCTTGCAAGATCTGGTCATTTAAAAGTGTGTGGCACCCCCCAGCCACTCTCGCTTGCTCCTGCTTTCCCATGTGATGGTTCTGCTCCCTCTTCTCCTTCTACCATGATTGAAATCTCCCTGAGGCTTCACCAGAAGCTGAGCAGATGTCAGTATCATGCTTCTTGTAAAGCCTGCAGAACTGTAAGCTAATTAAACCTCTCATCTTTATAAATTACCGAGTCTTAATTATGTCTTTATAGCAGTACAAGAATGAACTAACAACTGGCATGGACCAAGGCATCCAGGTAAACAAAGATACTCTCATGAAGCAGGACATTCCAAGGGTTTGCAGATTACCTGCCGGGATAAGGGCCATAGCTTTCTTTGGACAAGCTCAATCCTTTACTATATGTAGGCAAAGACAAAATAACCGTAAACATTTTTTAAACGAGCAACTGGCCTGTATTAAAGGTTGATAGATTTATTAGGCATTAAAAGAATGATTAGGCAACTCACAAGAGTGAAAGAAAGTATTTCCAATAAATATATTTGACAAAGGACTGGTATCTTCCAGACTATATAAAACACTAATATAAATTAATAAGAAACCCAATTAGAGGGTCCAGGAGGTAAACAACAGGTGAAAGATTTTTAAAGGCACTTCAGAAAAGAAGATATCCAAGTCTCAGCTTCTTTAGTTATCAGCCTAATGTAGATTAAAATGATAATGTAATACTGTGGCGTACCTAGCAAAATGGCTAAAATGAAATAGATGGACAGTAACAGAGTAGGCAGAGATGTGGAGCAATCACACCTCTCATACACTGCTGGTGGGAGTCTGAATTGGTACAACCACTTTGGACAACTGTTTGGCAGTATCTACTAAAGGTAAATATATGCATATCCCATGGCTCAGCAATTCCACTTCTAAGTGTTTACCCACGAGAAAATGGATGCATTCATTTGCCAACAGACATAAATTAGAATGTTCATAGAACACTCTTCATAATAGCAAAAAACTGGAGACTATGCAAATGTTCATTAATAAAGACAGTAATATTCCACACAGTGGAATACAATACAATGAAAATGGTCTACCACTATAAAATATGAATGAATCCCAAAATGTTAAGAAAAAGTCAGACACAATAGAATACCTTGTGATTCCATTTGTATAAAGTACAAAATCAGTAATTTGAAATGAGGATAGCAGTTATCTTTGGCGATACAGGAGGCATGAAGTGAGTGGAGGGTGCACAAAGAGTTTCTGGGATGCCATTCAAGTTCTGCTGCTTGAGCGTTATATTAGTTATGCAAGTGTTTTCAGTTTGTAAAAATTAAGCAGTTCACAGGTTTTAAAAACTTCATTAGTTAAATTTACATCTATCAGATAATATCATGAGAAACATATTCTAATGGAAACAGTCAGAGTGATTTACTTTGCACCTGATAAAATTTCAATTTCCGGTCCCCTCCCTATCACGAGACCCTGTAAGTGCAGGGAGTTTCTGGGAGTAGTGATGAGTCCTAGGTACAGAATGGAAGCCAGGTTTCAGTCAGAAGCATTTCTGTGTAAACATGCCTGGTTAAATTGCCCAAAGAGACCTCAGAAGAAAGGCATCTGAATTACCTCACTGATGTTTTCTCATTCTAAATAAATACTCACTTTAAACCTAATTTTGTATTTATTTTGTATTTTTTCTCTTAAATATGAACCACCACCACCACCATCCTCCGCTCTACACACACACACACGGTGTAAATTTCAGGTCTGGCAAATCTAGATCTCTAAAGAGAAGAGTTAGCTGTGGTTTGATTTTTTAACACTGTCATCAAATTGTTTTCATTATTTTCCTTGCGGTAATAGACTTCATTTCTGTTCAAGAAAATATCTTAAATACTCAGAATAAATAATCATACTTATTGTTTCAACTAAAACTATGAAAAAAGTCCCTATTTGAGATTGCAACTCAAAGAATTACACAAATGCTTTTCCTAAAGATATTGTACTTCAGTATTATTCATATTTGCCCTTCACACAAAATGTTAAAAGAATGTGCACTCAATAAAATGAATATTTATTTTTCTGTGTCTCATTCTGTCACCTAAGCTGGAGTACAGTGCTACAGTCATGGTTCACTGCAGCCTCAAACTCCTGAGTTCAAGTGATCCTCCCACCTCAGTCTCCTCAGTAGCTGAGATTACAGGCATGGAACACCATGCCCGGCTATTTCTTTTTTTTTTTTTTCTTTTTTTTCTTTTTTTTAATTTTTTGTACAGACAGGGTCTTGCTATGTTGCCAAGGCTGGGTCTTGAATTCCTGGTCTCAAGGAATCCTCCCCCCTCCGCCTCCCAAAGTGTTGGGATTGAAGGCATTAGCAACTGTGCATGACCAGTAGATCTTAGTAAGCTTTTAAAAGGCATTTTCAAATTAAACTGTTGTTTTGTTTTTAAATAGCTGATGTTCAAGGAAAAATACGATGACTTGATGCATGCTAGCAGTTTTACTCACTATTGTTTTTGAACCATTGATGCAAATGTCAACACAGGAGTTCTGAAATAAATTATGATGTTCAAAATATTTATTTAACATGTTAATATTTTAGTGCAACTTGCATTTAATGCCAAATATTCAAATAAAAGATATTTGATGATTACTTGGTGCTGATACTAGACAAATACAAGCAAAAGAGCATGTCCAGCAAAATCTGTAGACCTGTGCATTTTTAGAAACAATTACAATTCTATAGACATCAATCCAGTCTTCATGTTTGTAATTAAATCTTTCATTCAAAAAGTTACTGTATTTGGAAAATGGAGCTTTCCTGATTACTTTCAGTGACTTTTCATCCAGCAGGCATTTAACACTGTAATCTGTATATGGTTTAGTATTTTGTTGCACTCTAGCCAATGCTATACAATAATTCATCCTGTAAAATGTTTCAGTAGCTTTTTCACTTGTAATTTCAAATGCCATAATAATTTTTGGTTTAAGGAGCTTATCTCTGTTTAAATATTCAATTTCTTTTTCATAAAACTGTGATCTCAAAATGAAAGTATAACTTATCTGGAAAGGTTTCTTACATGAGACACAATAAGATGAGGGCAAGGAAAATATAGCTTTTCTCATATTTTTTATTTCTTATTTATATTATACCCAGTTTATTTGAGTAGATTACTTCCTTCTATGAATCAGAGGACTCTCTTATATCTGAATTTTATTTTTATTTTTTTGGCATCATTAGACATAATGCAGATGCAGGTTGAAACAGCAATTCTTCTTATCTCCCTTTTTAAATCAATGATCCATCTATTTCCCATGCTCCTCATGTAATGTCCATCTTGTGCATTTTTCTTTTGTATTTCTTCCTTTACAATTTCTGGTAATGCAGTCTGTTAATGATGCGATTTCTCAAGTTTTTAGTCTGATAAAGCATATCACCTCAAGTTTTGAAAGATATTTTCTCTAGATGTAAAATTGTAGGTTGACTTTTTTCAAAACAAGATTTTCTTTCATTGTCTTCTGCCCTGCTTAGTTTCTGAGAAGTCTGCTCTCATCCCTAGCTTTATTCCTCTGCATGTTATGTACCTTTTTTCTCTGCATTAAATTTTTTTTTCTTTATTACTGGTTTTCAGCAATATGATTATTATGTGCTTTGGTGTGGTTTTCTTCACATTTCTATTTGGGAGGTATTGAGCTTCTTGAATATGTAGGTTTCTACTTTTGTCAAATTTGGACATTTTTTACCCAATATTTCCTTAAATGTTTTCCCCATCTCTTCCTGTGATTCCAATTACACATAACATAGCTTTTTTGAAATTTTCCCACAAGCCACTAACACTGTTGATTTTTTTTCTCAATCTATTTTTATGTTTCATTTTGGATAGATTGTATTGCTATGCCTTCACATTCACCAGTCTTTACTTCTGTAGTATCTAGTCTGCTGTTAATCCCATTCAGTATATTTTTCATTTCAGATAAGTATTTTCCAACTCTAAAAATGCTATGTGATTCTTTTAAATGCACACAAAAATGAACACACAAAAACTACTGAAGTGAAATACCATGCAAGTAACTACAAGAAAAGATGGCCATAAAAAACAGAATAACCCTGTAGACAATGAAGCCACACTAGAAAGATAAACTCAACATATGAAAATCATTTTAAAATGAATGAAATGATGTTGAGAAAACAATATGAGACGTTAAAAACAACATTAAATCAGAATTAGAAAAATTCAGAAATGAGCTGATTACAGCTCACAAAAGAAAGGATTAATGAATTAACCAGAAAAAATATAAAACAAAACATATGTGCACACACGTATGTCCACCAAACACAACAAATAATTCCTAAGGAATAATAAAGGGGGATTTTTAAAAACCAAATACAAGATGAAGAAGCAAAAAGGATTTGAGAGAGAATGACAAAGATTGAAGGTAAGAAGATACAATGTACCTATATGAGTCCCCACACTCCCCCAAAAAAACCTAGGGAATAGAACAATTATTTAAAACTTGCTGAAAATACCATTGTGAAATACACATTAAAAGATCACACTCTTCTCTGAGAATAGCAGTCCAGGAACAAACAGAACCAATACATATCCTAGAAAAATTACTAGACTTTAAAGAAAAAATAATTCTTTAGGAATCCAGAGGAAAATAGCACATGTTATGCAAAGACATCAATATTATCAAATAGTCTTAATTTTCATAAGATATTCA
Organism: Theropithecus gelada; assembly: GCF_003255815.1. Lineage (NCBI taxonomy): Eukaryota > Metazoa > Chordata > Mammalia > Primates > Cercopithecidae > Theropithecus > Theropithecus gelada. Next base: position 148,294,786 of record NC_037669.1, read on the forward strand.
ACAAAAGAAAATTTGAACCAAGGATTTTATATCCAGCAAAACTAATCTCAAGTATAAATGACAGAGTCAAACTGTAGAACATGAACTCGGAAACCATTTTTCCCATGAGCACTTCCTAGGGAATCTGCCAGACAGCAAGCCTTGGACATCCAAAACGACTTGACAGAGCTATCCAAGGACTGGAAAAGAGTATTAAAAATACAGTTACTTTTAGAAGTAAGAAGAAATAAAAGCTAAAAGGAGAGATTATAGTATGTAATAGCTATATGATCTGAAAGAGTAGAGAATATTTTTTAAATGGAGGAGTGGTGAAGAATAGCTAAAACATATGAAAAACCACTTTTGTTTAACATTCAATAATCATAATTGTAGTTATGCTATTAATAGTGTTATCTTAAGCCTGTTGTATTATAAAATTGGATAAAGCAAATGAATAATTGTATTCTAAATCTATCATTTTCTGTGACCTTGAAAACCAGAATTCTCACTGTGGAAGAGAGGAGATACAGATGTAAAATAAAAGAAATAAAAGCCCTGTAGAAAAAAAATTTCTATAATCCTAGAAAAAAATTGTAATTTCTAAAATCCTAAAAGAAAAAAATCACTAAACAGTAGCAAACAGCAACACTAGCTACCAAAATTGCAATAAGAATATGTTCTTGTTACTGGATTCTGGCCAAAGTAATGTGGTGGAAGTGATATACCCACTTCCAGTTTTGGCAATAAAATGTTTCATGAGATCTTCCACTTTCTTGACAAGCTAAAATCAGTATACAAAAATTTCTGAGAGACCATAGGAGATAGCTTGAACTAATTTGTTATTTTCTAAATATGAATATATCTAGTTGATAACTTATATTTATTTCTCTAGAGGGCATAGCCTTTTATACCAGAAGGTAGCTTCTTCATGGGTAATTTTCTAGTTTCTGAGGCCTGAGTATGCTCAAATCCCACTTATCATGTATCCTTAAACTTCAGGTAAAAGGTAATACTGAAGTATTGCTGGGAAGTTCAAATAGAAAACATTTTCATTCACCTACCTTCTACCGTGTAGTAATCCTGAATCACCAGCACCTTCCAACTATTAATATTTTTAAGTCAGCCCAATCATTTGATAATAATCTCATTCCAATCTTCTCCCTTTGGACAATTTGTTTTTCAATACTGTGTACTGGCTTTTGACTTAGGGTTATTGTTTCTTGTTCTTCTGGATAAAAACACAGCTAATCTTTGTATCCTCATGGTATTTTAATTATAAACTGGTTGCTAACTCCTGGTTACCACTTTCTGTTACTACATATATCTCACTTATTGTTGTTTCTTGAACCCACTTTTGACATAGTTGTTTGTTTTTTTTTTCTTCCCCATAAAATGAGGTTTTCTGGTTTTTCTCTTAAACATCTAAAGAATTTGTGGCTATGGCATTTATACATATTTTTTCAGATTGGTTGTTGTAACTAGTGATAAAGTGCTGAATTATATCAATGTATTAAAATGTGCTGTAAGCATTTAAATAATGCCACATTTTAGATTTCAAAGTTCTATTGAACTGCTCTGAAATCTCAAGCTTAATGAAATCACTGTTGACAAAATGATGAATGTTATACTTCTTTAAGAGTTTCCTTATGGGATTATTTAAAATTCTCCCTGCCTCCTCCCCCATCTGTCTGGAGTGCCTATACTACCTTGACCAAATCAAATACTGTTTTAGGAGTTTGGGTAACATAATAACCTCCTTTGTCTTTTAGGCCCGTGGCTCTGGTAAAGTTTGAAAGTACATTATTGGATGTTAAAGCCTCCCTTGTTACACTTGTAACACTAGCTCATATTCTCCAGGTTTATGTGTCTGTATAATTCTCTATCTAGAATCACACTATTGTTCTCTTAAAGTGGAAAAAATGTGCTTTATTGCGGAGAGCTACTGAGAAGTCCAAGATCAGCGCACAGGCAGGTTCAGTTGTTTGGTGAGGGCTGCTTTCTGTTTTCATGACATTTTTTTTACTTAAAGATTGTACTATCTGATTCATATTTGCCTTTCTGCCCCTCGTAACTGCTTCTGGAAGACAGTAGACATAGCCCCTTTTCCAGCAAATCCCCACAAACAGTAAATCTTCCTAAACAAATAATATGCCTTGTTTACATCCGTGGACTTTATTGAAATAGTAGCTATATTAATTTCCTAGGCTGTCTTAATAAAATGTCACAAACTAGGTGGCATCAAAAAAATTACCCAGAAATCTATTTTCTCAGAGTTTTGGAGATACCTCAAACCAAGGTGTTGGCAGGCTTCTACTCTCTTTCTGAAACTTGTAGGGAAATCCTCCCTTACCACTTCCTAGCTTTTGGTGGTTTGTCAGCAATCTTTGGCATTCTTTGGCTTGTAGATGCATCACTCCAGTCCTTTGTGTCTTCGTGTAGTTCTCTCCTTGTATCTCCTGTTAGAAGCATTCCTCCCTTTGAAACTCAAAACTCTGAACCAGCAAAACATAAGGTGCAGGAATTGCTATGCTTTCAATGTGTCCCCTCCAAGACATAGGCATTGCCAAGTGATAGTATTAGGTGGTGGGATCTTTAAGAGGTAATTGGGCCATGAGGGCTGCTCCCTCATAAATAGGATTAAGTGCCTGTATGAAAGAGCTTCAAGAAAGGAGTTTGTCCCTCTTGCTCTTCTACCTTCTGCTATGTCAGAACACAGTATTCCTCCCTCCAGAAAATGCAGCAACATGGTGTCATCATGAAAACAGAAAGCAGCCCTCACCAAACAACTGAACCTGTCTGTGTGCTGATCTTGGATTTCTCAGCTTCCAGAACTGTGAGATATAAATATCTATTCTTTGTAAATTACCCAGTCAGTGGTATTCTGCCACAGCAACACAAATGGTCTACTGCAGAAAGGGAAGCAAAAATCTTGCTAGTGTATCACTAGAAGTAACTGGTGCCACTTCTGTCTAGGAAGATGTTTGTATCTAAATCAGTTTCCAATATATAGTGTCTTTTTCTTCCACAGCCAGGATTCACAGCTCCAGGAAACAAGGGGTAGAAATGGGAATTAACACTATTACTGTTCAATGCAACCGTTTCTGTATTCTAGATGTTGACTAACAATAGAACTTTACTGACTAGTTAAAATTAACTCTCAAAAGAAAACCTGTCAGCTATAAACATATCACAGTTACTAATATAAATGTATGATTTGGTTGTTTATACTGTTGAATTTAAAAGAGACTTGAGTTGCAGTTTATTTGTGCCTTATCAGATGTCTTTATAGTTATTTTATTTCTCCCATCAGTCGGTGGTTAATTTTCAGTCTATCCATCTCAAATACACATGTTATTTCTCCATGAGAGAGGAAAAAAGGATAAAACCAACCACATTAACAGCTCAAAAATAAATAATAAACTATCATCATCAGAGAAACAATTACAAAAGGGGGCATGCCCAAGATGGCCAAATAGGAAGAGCTCCAGCCTGCAGCTCCCAGTGTGAGCGACGGGTGATTTCTGCACTTTCAACTGAGGTAGCAGGTTCATCTCACTGGGGCATGTCAGACAGTTGGTGCTGCTCCACAGGTGCAGCCCAACCAGCGAGAGCGGAAGCAGGGCGAGGCATTGCCCCACCTGGGAAGCGCAAGGGGGAAGGGAATTCCTTTCCCTAGCCAAAGGAAATTGAGACACACAACACCTGGAAAATTGGGTAACTCCCACCCTAATACTGCGCTTTACCAAGGGTGTTAGCAAACGACACACGAGGAGATTATATCCCACACCTGGCCCAGAGGGTCCCACGCCCATGGAGCCTCCCTCATTGCTAGCACAGCAGTCTGAGATCTAACTGCAAGGCTGCAGTGAGGCTGGGGGAGGGGCACCTGCCATTGCTGAGGCTTAAGTAGGTAAACAAAGCCTCAGGGAAACTAGAATTGGGTGGAGCCCACCACAGCTCAGGGAGGCCTGCCTGCCTCTGTAGATGACTACTCTGGGGACAGGGCATAGCTAAACAAAAAGCAGCAGAAACCTCAGCAGAGGTAAATGCCACTGACAGCTTTGAAGAGAGCAGTGGATCTCCCAGCATGGAGGTTCAGATCTGAGAACGGACAGACTGCCTGCTGAAGTGGGTCCCTGACCCTGGAATACCCTAACTGGGAGACATTCCCCACTAGGTGCAGAATGACACTTCACACCTCACACGGCAGGGTACACCCCTGAGACAAAGCTTCCAGAGCAAGAATCAGACAGCAACACTTACTGTTCAGCAATATTCTATCTTCTGCAGCCTCCGCTGCTGATACCCAGGCAAACAGGGTCTGGAGTGGGCCTCAAGCAAACTCCAACAGACCTACAGTTGAGGATCCTGACTGTTAGAAGGAAAACTAACAAACAGAAAATACACCCACACCAAAACCCCATCAGTATGTCACCATCATCAAAGACCAAAGGCAGATAAAACCACAAAGATGGGGAAAAAGCAGAGCAGAAAAGCTGGAAATTCAAAAAATCAGAGCGCATCTCCCCCTCCAAAGGAGCACAGCTCATCGCCAGCGACAGAACAAAGTTGGACGGAGAATGACTTTGATGAGTTGAGAGAAGAAAACTTCAGCCAATCAAATTTCTCAGAGCTGAAAGAGGAACAACATAACCAGTGCAAAGAAACTGAAAACCTTGAAAAAAGAATGGATGAATGGATAACTAGAATAATCAATGCAGAGAAGACCTTAAAAGGACTGATAGAGATGAAAACTACGACAGGAGAACTATGTGACAAATGCACAAACTTCAGTAACTGACTCAATCAACTGGAAGAAAGAGTATCAGCCATTGAAAATCAAATGAATGAAATGAAGTGAGAAGAGAACGGTAGAGACAAAGAGTAAAAAGAAATGAACAAAGACTCCAAGAAATATGGGATTATGTGAAAAGACCAAATCTACGTCTGATGGGTGTGCCTGAAAGTGATGGGGAAAATGGAACCAAGCTGGAAAACACTCTGTAGGATATCATCCAGGAGAACTTCCCCAACCTAGTAAGGCAGGCCAACATTCAAATTCAGGAAATACAGAGAGCTCCACAAAGATACTCCTTGAGAAGAGCAACTCCAAGACACATAATTGTCAGGTTCACCAAAGTTGAAATGAAGGAAAAAATGTTAAGGGCAGTCAGAGAGAAAGGTTGGGTTACCCACAAAGGGAAGCCCATCAGACTAACAGCAGATCTCTTGGCAGAAACTCTCCAAGCCAGAAGAGAGTGGGGGCCAATATTCAACATTCTTAAAGAAAAGAATTTTCCACCCAGAATTTCATATCCAGCCAAACTAAGTTTCATAAGTGAAGGAAAAATAAAATCCTTTACAGACAAGCAAATGCTGAGAGATTTTGTCACCACCAGGCATGCCCTACAAGAGATCCTGAAGGAAGCACTAAACATGGAAAGGAAAAACAGGTACCAGCCATTGCAAAAACATGTCAAAATGTAAAGTCCATTGATGCTAGGAATAAACTGCATCAACTAGCGAGCAAAATAACCAGCTAATATCATAATGACAGGATCAAGTTCACACATAACAATATTAACCTTAAATGTAAATAGACTAAATGCTCCAATTAAAAGACACAGAGGGGCAAATTGGATAAAGAGTCAAGACCCATCAGTTTGCTGTATTCAGGAGACCCATTTCACATGCAGAGATACACACAGGCTCAAAATAAAGGAATTGAGGAAGATCTACCAAGCAAATGGAAAACAAAAAAAGCAGGGGTTGCATTCCTAGTCTCTGATAAAACAGACTTTAAACCATCAAAGATCAAAAGAGACAAAGAAGGCCATTACAAAATGGTAAAGGGATCAATTCATCAGGAAGAACTAACTATGCTAAATATATATGCACCCAATACAGGAGCACAGAGATTCATAAAGCAAGCCCTGAGAGACTTACAAAAGGACTTAGACTCCCATACTATAATAATGGGAGACTTTAACACCCCGCTGTCAACATTAGACAGATCAACAAGACAGAAAGTTAACAGGGATATCCAGGAATTGAACTCAACTCTGCACCAAGCGGACCTAATAGACATCTACAGAACTCTCCACCCCAAAGCAACAGAATATACATTCTTCTCAGCACCACATCACACTTATTCCAAAATTGACCACATAGTTGGAAGTAAAGCACTCCTCAGCAAATGTAAAACAACAGAAATTATAACAAACTGTCTCTCAGACCACAGTGCAATCAAACTAGAACTCAGAACTAAGAAACTCAATCAAAACCGCTCAACTACATGGAAACTGAACAACCTGCTCCTGAATGACTACTGGGTACATAACGAAATGGAGGCAGAAATAAAGATGTTCTTTGAAACCAATGAGAACAAAGACACAACATACCAAAATCTCTGGGACCCATTTAAAGCAGTGTGTAGAGGGAAATTTATAGCACTAAATGCCCACAAGAGAAAGCAGGAAAGATCTAAAATTTACACCCTAACATCACAATTAAAAGAACTAGAGAAGCAAGAGCAAACACATTCAAAAGCTAGCAGAAGGCAAGGAATAACTAAGATCAGAGCAGAACTGAAGGAGATAGAGACACAAAAAACCCTCCAAAAAATCAGTGAATCCAGGAGCTGGTTTTTTGAAAAGATCAAAAAAATTGATAGACTGCTAGCAAGACTAATAAAGAAGAAAAGAGAGAAGAATCAAATAGATGCAATAAAAAATGATAAAGGGGATATCACCACCGACACCACAGAAATACAAACTGCCAGCACAGAATACTATAAACACCTCTATGCAAATAAACTAGAAAACCTAGAAGAAATGGATAATTTCCTGGACAATTACACTCTCCCAAGACTAAACCAGGAAGAAGTTGAATCCCTGAATAGACCAATAGCAGGCTCTGAAATTGAGGTAATAATTAATAACCTAGCAACCAAAAAAAGTCCAGGACCAGATGGATTCACAGCCGAATTCTACCAGAGGTACAAGGAGGAGTTGGTACCATTCCTTCTGAAACTATTCCAATCAATAGAAAAAGAGAGCATCCTCCCTAACTCATTTTACGAGGCCAACATCATCCTGATACCAGAGCCTGGCAGAGACACAACAAAAAAAGAGAATTTTAGACCAATATCCCTGATGAACATCGATGCAAAAATCCTCAATAAAATACTGGCAAACCAAATCCAGCAGCACATCAAAAAGCTTATCCACCATGATCAAGTGGGCTTCATCCCTGGGATGCAAGGCTGGTTCAACATACGCAAATCAATAAACGTAATCCAGCATATAAACAGAACCAAAGACAGAAACCACATGATTATCTCAATAGATGCAGAAAAGGCCTTTGACAAAATTCAACAGCCCTTCATGCTAAAAACTGTGAATAAACTCGGTATTGATGGAACGTATCTCAAAATAATAAGAGCTATTTGTGACAAACCCACAGCCAATATCATACTGAATGGGCAAAAACTGAAAGCATTCCCTTTGAAAACTGGCCCAAGACAGGGATGCCCTCTCTCACCACTCCTATTTAACATAGTGTTGGAAGTTCTGGCTAGGGCAATCAGGCAAGAGAAAGAAATCAAGGGTATTCAGTTAGGAAAAGAAGAAGTCAAATTGTCCCTGTTTGTAAATGACATGATTGTATGTTTAGAAAACCCCACTGCCTCAGCCCAAAATCTCCTTAAGCTGATAAGCAACTTCAGCAAAATCTCAAGATACAAAATCAATGTGCAAAAATCACAAGCATTCTTATACACCAGTAACAGACAAACAGAGAGCCAAATCATGAAAGAAATCCCATTCACAATAGCTTCAAAGAGAATAAAATACCTAGGAATCCAACTTACAAGGGATGTAAAGGACCTCTTCAAGGAGAACTACAAACCACTGCTCTGTGAAATAAAAGAGGACACAGACAAATGGAAGAACATACCAGGCTCATGGATAGGAAGAATCAATATTGTGAACATGGCCATACTGCCCAAGGTAATTTACAGATTCAATGCCATCCCCATTAAGCTACCAATGACTCTCTTCACAGAATTGGAAAAAACTGCTTTAAAGTTCATATGGAACCAAAAAGACCCTGCATTGCCAAGACAATCCTAAGCCAAATGAACAAAGCTGGAGGCATCACACTACCTGACTTCAAACTATACTACAAGGCTACAGTAACCAAAACAGCATGGTACTGGTACCAAAACAGAGATATAGACCAATGGAACAGAACAGAGTACTCAGAAATAATACCACACATCTACAGCCATCTGATCTTTGACAAACCTGAGAAAAACAAGAAATGGGGAAAGGATTTGCTATTTAATAAATAGTGCTGGGAAAATTGGCTAGCCATAAGTAGAAAGCTGAAACTGGATCCTTTCCTTACTCCTTATACAAAAATTAATTCAAGATGGATTAGAGACTTAAATGTTAGACCAAAAACCATAAAAACCCCAGAAGAAAACCTAGGCAATACCATTCAGGACATAGGCATGGACAAGGACTTCATGACTAAAATACCAAAAGCAATGGCAACAAAAGCCAAAATTGACAAATGGGATCTAATTAAACTAAAGAGCTTCTGCACAGCAAAAGAAACTACCATCAGAGTGAACAGGCAACCTACAGAATGGGAGAACATTTTTGCAATCTACTCATCTGACAAAGGGCTAATATCCAGAACCTACAAAGAACTCAATTTTACAAGAAAAAAAACAAACAACCCCATCAAAAAGTGGGCAAAGGATATGAACAGACACTTCTCAAAAGAAGACATTCCTACAGCCAACAGACACATGAAAAAATGCTCATCATCACTCCCCATCAGAGAAATGCAAATCAAAACCACAATGAGATACCATCTCACACCAGTTAGAATGGCAATCATTAAAAAAATCAGGAAACAACAGGTGCTGGAGAGGATGTGGGGAAATAGGAACACTTTTACACTGTTGGTGGGACTGTAAAGTAGTTCAACCATTGTGGAAAACAGTGTGGCAATTCCTCAAGGATCTAGAACTAGAAATACCATTTGACCCAGCCATCTCATTACTGGGGATATGCCCAAAGGATTATAAGTCATGCTGCTATAAAGACTCATGCACATGTATGTTTATTGTGGCACAATTCACAATAGCAAAGACTTGGAATCAACCCAAATGTCCATCAGTGACAGACTGGATTAAGAAAATGTGGCACATAGACACCATGGAATACTATGCAGCCATAAAAAAGGATGAGTTCATGTCCTTTATAGAGACATGGATGCAGCTGGAAACCATCATTCTCAGCAAACTATCGCAAGAACAGAAAACCAAATACCACATGTTCTCACTCATAGGTGGGAACTGAATAATGAGATCACTTGGACACAGGAAGGGCCCTATTGTGGGGAGGGGGTGGGGGAAGAGGTAGCATTAAGAGATATACCTAATGTAAATGACGAGTTAATGGGTGCAGCACACCAATGGCACATGTATACATATGTAACAAACCTGCACATTTTGTACATGTACCCTAGAACTGAAAGTATATTAAAAAAAAAATAAGAAAAAAAATAAGTAAATGACGAAATGAGTGGATACAGAGGGGAAAAGAAAAAGAAACAATTACAAAAAAGAAAACAGATAAGACTTTTAGACTTCATGCTCTTTAGTTTAAAATACTTTTCCACAAATGTATCCTAGTGAGGGTAGCATCATTGCCATTTGCCATGAGTTCTTGAGTACGAGATACATGACATTTACTAATAGAAAAGAATGCGGACAGTATTCCTTGATTTGTTGTATCTTTTTGTCATATATAATTTTGTTGTTTATAAAATGCCTTTACAAGATTATTTTACTTATCATCACAGGAGACTTTTGAGATAGATTGCCTTCTTACAAATAAAGAAATTGAGGTTCAGGGAAGTTAAACAATTTGTCTTCAATCACGCAACAGTTTAGTGGCAAATTTGAAAATTAAAGTTCTGGTTTTTTCTACTATAACTCAGCTTTTCAACAATTTTACAAACTGAATATCCTCTTGTGACTATTATAATAGAATATACTTGATGTATTAAAATTCTCCATTCAAGCTATCAAAAATAATGCTACTTTTATGAACTAATTTTTAAAATAGAATTACATAAAAATTAATTTTTATTCATAATTTATTTACTAAAAATACTTTTGTATTGTTTGCAAGTTAAAATATGGGATAAAACCATTTTAAGAGAAAACACAGTTATAGCTGAAAATGATCATTTCTTTGTCATAAGGAGACCTTTCTCATTATAGTCTAAAAAGACCTCATGCATCATCCAATGTATTTTTCATAGTTGCTTTACATGTGCCTGCCAATAACATTTTAAAATTTGTAGGGGACAATTGTTTCTCTTATGTACATTTTCTGTAGTAAATAATTGTAATTATATTATCAAGTGCTAGTATAATTTAGAGGTCATAGGTATAACTCCTAGAGAAGGTAATTCACTGTGAAAGGAAATGACTGTCCCACTTCGTTTAAAAACAGTCCAATTTATGTTAAACTTGAGAGAAAAAAAAAACCACTCCTGTTTGTATAGCCGATGATCTAAATTTATTTCTGCAGCCCTGATTGCTTCTCTGAACTCCAGATATACATATCTGCCAAATGGTCCTGCCAACTAGGATGATCATTATGCAACTTTAATTTAACATAGCCCTACTAGAACTCGTGTGTCAGCTTGTCATCTCCATCTTGGAAGATGGATACAATGAAAACATTCTTATTTCTTCTTTCCTTCACATCCACATTCAACCTATCAGCAAGTACTGCTGTACACTTTCAAAGTCTATTCTAAGTCCAGGCACTTCTTGAAACCTTGACTGCTACCACCCTAATCCAAGTTACTGTTACCTCTCACCTGACCTACTGAAGTTGTCTCCTAAATGTCTGCCTGCTTTTACCCAACCATTACCTAGCACCAAGTCTCTAGATGGAAGCCAGAGTGATATATTTATTATGTAAATTAGAACATACCTGTTACTCCACAACCCAAAATTTTGAATGGTTTCCCATCACATCTGGAATATGACTCAATGTCCTTACCTTGGCCTAAGGGCCTACATACCATTCTGGCTTCATCTTGTACTGCCGTCCCCCTAACACTGGCTTAGCCATGCTGTCCTTCCAACTCTTACTAGGAACACACCTAGCTGGCTCAAGTCTCAAGGCCTTTCCACTTGCTATTTCTTTTACCTGTCTCTGGAGATGTTTGCATGATTCAGTTCTTCACTGCATTCATGTATCTGTCAAGTGTCCTCTATGAAGCTTTTTTTCTGATTGCTTTATTTAAAATGCAGTGCTCTCCACCACTCAATTCCTTTTTACCCCTTTATTCATTTTCTTCCTTACAAGTATTTATTTTCTGTGTTCATATGAATTGTCCCTCCTACAGGAATAGGAGCTTTGTGTTTTCCATGGCTCCATCCCCAGTGCCTGGTACGGTGCCCAGTGCTTGGATAGAAATAAGTATTTTTGAGTAAATGGATGAATGCATTTATTTAAATAATTCGTAGTTCTAAAATTGAGGCAAAATGGTTTAATTTTAAAATGTGTAATGCTAGCTTAATAAAGAGTTATTTTGCTTTGGAAAAATTTCAATCGGCTAAAATTGTAAGCCAATTTGCTTCTCTGAAAAGAGTTGATCTGCTCAGTGAAACAAGCATTAATTGGCACATCTGGTGGCAGGTGCAGGCTCTGCAAAGATAAGGCCTAAGAAAACCTAATTTGTCTTCATCTACAGCAAGTGGCTTGCAACTGTGGCCACACATTAGAATCACCTGGGGAGGTTATAAAAGTCTGATGAGTAGGCAAAACTTGAGAACAAGTAATTCAGAATATTTGAGAGATCCAAATGGGGCACAATTAACTTTTTTTTAAAGTTTCCCAAATGATTACAATAGATTGAGAATACTGAGATTACAAGATTGAGAATCACAGATGTGTTCTATGAAGTATGGGGTTTGTGGGAAACTATTCTTGATGCTAACACCAGTATGAAAGGTATTTAGATACCTACTAAATAAATTAATGAGTGAGTGAGTGAATGTAAAAAGTGTTGTATGCCAGTTTACCTCGTGAGCACTACTTGAAAAACCATTCAAAGACATTAGCCTACTGATGCAGATGCCAGATTTAGCAAATAAAAATACAAGACTCCCAGGTAAATCTGGAATTTAAATAAACAAGGAACTCTCTTTAGTAACATATATCTCAAATATTGCATGGGTCATACTTATACTAAAAACTATACTATTTGTCTGTGATTATTTGACTGGACATTCTGTATTTTATCTGGCAACTCTACATACTGATGAGGGAACAGCTAAGGTTCTCTTCTAAAAATCAGCATGTTATTATAAATTTTAAACAATATACTGTGGTATATTGTAGAAGTATTAATTTAATCTCTTCTGTCTTCAGCAATACAAAGCTACTATGAAAATGTCTACACTTAGGAATAAATTTAATTTTGCCTTTTAAAGCTTTTAATGTAGTAATCATAAAAATGAGTTCTTGTGCATTATGAATTTTCCAGATTAATTTGGAATTTAAATTCTTCAGAATCTGGTTTTGAATTGTCAAATCTAATACTCTAAAATAGTAAACAAAAAAAAAAAAAAAAAAGGAAATTTCAGTGCTTTTAAGACCTATGAAATCCACTCTCAACATGACCTCTGAATCAGGAACTGCATTGCAGATACTATATCTTTAGTTCTCATTATGCTCCTAGGCAAAGTGAGAAAGACAGGAATCCCCCAGGCTATAGAACTTTACCTTAGTTATTTTAAGCTCATTATACTGACCTGCTAAAACAACATTCACATGGTAATAATGAATAAGACCTGACTGTGATGCTGAAAAAATAAAACTATTGGAACAAATCAGTTGAATCATTAATAATGCAAGCAGAAGCCTCAGGATACTGCTTTTTTCTTAAAGGACCCAAAAAGTTTCCATCGATCTTTTGCAAATGCCTGATAAATACTTATCTACCACCAGGTGGCATGCTCACATGTTCAGAAATTCTCCAATGAGTGGGTGACACAAAGGGTCAATTATGGTACATTATGAGTATAGAAAGAATGGAATCATGAGAATGCAAAACAAAAAAGAAAGACTAGTCCTTAACTATTTGCATTTCTAGCATTTTCTTTCCAGGTTGCAAGGTATGGACTAGTCTTATGCTTCCTGCAGAATTTGCAAAGTGGCTTGCTTAGAATGGTCAACAAATATTTGATTTTTTTTGAACACTGTATTTTATTATTTGAAGACATTTTCTTCAAAACTTGTCCAAATGTAATAAAAACCAAAATTCTTCAGCAATTTTCCTGCTATATGTAATTTATTTACAGAAATTTTAGCAGCCATGTAAATAAACAAAAAATCAGAAGAGAAAAAGATGTCTATTCAAATAGAAATTCTAATCCATCTATTCCATAATATCGACTATTTGGGTAAAGGCAGTCAGGCAAGCTATATATTTTCTCATATCACTTGGGCTGACAATCTGCAGTGAGGTTACAAGAACACAGGAACTCAAACTGATTTTTCTGACATTAAGTACATCTGGCATCATGTTCTTTCATAAACATTACTACACCTTACTTTTTCAGCGCTTGAAAATTGACAAGGCCCATAATAGCTTTGGGCTTTGTCAGTTCTCAGCAGCACATACTATTTAAGATATTTGATGTAAACACAAACATAACTTTGAAATAAAAAATTTCAAATTTTGTTATTTGAAGGCTTAGGGAAGTGGATCCAGAGGTGGAGTGTTTAGTTCTGTTTCGACTTTTAGAAGTTGTCTTCATATCTACTTTGCAATTCAGTACCAAGTTGGATGCTCTCAATTCAAGAGATTATACTTAAAACTATTTGGTTCCCTAAATATGTTTGTCAAATTTCAAACATATACTTCACTGTGGTTTTTAGCGCATAGATTTTTGTTTAACTGATACCTGTGGCAATAATAATAATAATAATAATAATAATAATAATAAAAACAACAACAACAATACCTATGCCTTACTGAGGAGTATAGTAAAAGTTAAAGGCAAAGGACCTGGGAATTTATCTTCCTGGATTCTGATCCTAGTTCTGCCTCTTACTAGCTGTGTAACTTTGGCAAACTATTTAACCTCTTTAAATCTTAATGTTCTCATTTGTAAACTGGAGATGATAATAGCATCTACCTCCTGGCACTGCATGCTATATGAGAAAATATATACAATTTCCCCTATCCCAGCATGCAGTAGGCACTAGACGATCAGGAGCTGCTCTTTGTAAACTGGAAGTTAACACCTCAACTAACTCATCTGTGAATTAGGTATAATAACAGTAAAGTATATGACACTGAGCTTAGTGGTTGGCACACAGTTGATAAATAAGAGTTATTTCATTATTCTTTTTCAGGCACTATACATACCACCTCTCCAAGAAAAGTATTATCCAATATTATCTCCATTTTATTGGGTGGAAATTTAGGTTCAGACAAGCTAGAAAGTAGTTGGACCAACAGTCAAGCCCCAGTTGGGTCCAAAGCCCCAGATCCTTTCAAATTAATCTATTTGGCTCTAATGATATATTGAACCAAACACCATTCTGACATTAAGAGAACTGACATTGAAAGACCAAGAAATATGTTTTATTTCAACTTAAGTACTCAGAACACTACTCATACCACTTGGCTGATACTCTACTATATAATAAATGAAAAATACATTGTTTATTCTGAGTTTTTAGGCCTTGTGTAAAACATCACAATCATTTCTTCTATCATTCACATAATTAAAATGCAAAGATTGTGTCACCAAAGAAAGAAAAGAAAAAAGATAATATCAAATTCTTTAAATTTTCCAATATCTCTGACAGAGTTGTCTACTTGTTTGTACCTCTTGGTGTACTTTAAAAGAGCAAGAAAGCTTATATTTTAAATTAGAAATATTTTTTACAAAGATGTTACATGAAATTACTATTTTTACCTGTAAGGCTTTGTTTTTAGGTAAAGTGTTTATAAAATGCACCTGCCTAAATATAAATGATTTAATCAGGTGGTGTTCTGTATCTCTTGGGAAACATCCAGATGTTGTGGTCTTAAAAAAAGATATTTTCAAAACATTTTATTTTGCCACTTTTCAGCTGCATGTGCTAGCCTCACTATTACAAACTTAACAATAATTTGACTTTTAGTGTAAAATATTCTGAATTGTTTCAAAAACAAATCCAATTCAAAAAATATAAACTTTAAGTCACTTCCAAAACATTCTGGTAAATTAGAATAGAAGAAAAAAAAGTCTGTCTAAACCAGGGATTAGCAATCGTTTTCTGTCAAAGACAAGATAGCAAATATTTTAGACTTTGTAGGACACATAGTCTTCTTGAAACTACTCAACTTTGCCTTTGTAAAGTAGACAGGTGTGGCTGGATGCCAATAAAACTTCATTTACAAAAACAAGCAGCCAGTCATGAGCTGCATTTGTTTGGCCCAGTATAAAATACTGAAGATATCAGACATACTTTATTTTGGGTAATCAGTAAACATTTGCCATAATCTATAAGGGAGAGAAAATTTCAAAATGGTGGCATCAATCACAATCTAATTGACTTTGAAGATATGCTGCTTATGCTTCATTTGCTCCTACCTCCCTACTCTCCCTTTTTTACTCGCCACTGTCTCCTGGAAGGCTGACCTTAGACTGTATCACCCTTGAGTTTTGGTTGGCATCAGTAGGAGATGAGAAGCCAGGAGGATAGAGAAACTTCAACTTTGAGGATGCCTTATCCAGACACAGATTCTTCACTGCTTGCCAAAACTGGACTGCTGTCTCCTGAGGGAAGCTTGTACTGTGCACAAATCTTTCTCCTCTCTTCCAAACTAAAGCTTATTGCTTCTCTATTTCTCCAGGACAAGTTGCCTGCTGATTCTCATTTAGAAAACATCTGATAAGTCTACTAAGTGTTAACTAATCCTCAGGGTAGAACTTTCTTTTTTTAGGAGCCTCCAAGAAATGCCTTAAAAAGTAAGAAAAGAATTTATAAAGGTGGGACCTAAAGCTGCTCTGCAGAAAGTGAGGGCAGAAGAGCCATTCTGGAGACTTACCATGGAGATAATTGTCCGTAAAGTCAACCTTGATGCTGTCAGTGAACCAACATTTGGGGCATAATTTTGTTTTATTCCCTCACCAAATAGCATTATAGCTTCAAAAATAAGTGGTATAATGTCTGCTCACATTTGATAATACTTTAGTGTTCTAGAGAAATTTTAAAATTTCTCTGGATTCTCAGGTGTTGCATTACCCATGATATAATTGAAAAATTATAAAATGGAACTCAGGTGTAGTGATTTTTTTCGTGTTTTCTTAAAGACAATTACAGATGTTACTGATTTGACTATGTGTCTACAAAGACTCTGCTCTTGAAAAAAATATATATTTTAAAATTATGTTAATGAGCCATTTGGACTTCTTCCTGAAGTTTGCTTCTTAGAACACTAATTCTATGAGTCTCTGTAGAAGATCTTGTACATATAGCCCGCTCTGAAAAGATCACAATGCACAGGAGCAGATTTAATGCCCTGGGAAGAATTGCAGTAGCCTATTGATTTTCCTCATTAAATATTTTCAAGTTTACTTACCCAAGAAATCTTGATTTGAATGTGATATTAACATTCCATGGAAGTTACTTTGGTATATGCTGTGATACGGTTTTGCTGTATCCCCACCCAGATCTCACCTTGAATTGTAATAACCCCCATGTGTCAAAGATGGGGCCAGGTGGAGATAATTGAATCACGGGGGCGGTTTCCCCCATACTGTTCTCATGGTAGTGAATAAGTCTCACGAGATCTGATGGTTTTATAAATGGGAGTTCCCCTGCACAAGCCCTCTTGCCTGTCACCATGTAAGATGTGACTTTGCTTCTCATTTGCCTTCTGCCATGATTTTGAGGACTCCCCAGCCATGTGGAACTGTGAGTCAGCTAAACCTCTTTTCTTTATAAATTACCCAGTCTCAGATATGTCTTTATCAGCAGCATGACAACAGACTAATACATGCTGGCATAAGGTATTAAGATGTTTTATTTTGATCTCTAGCAAAAAAGACACTATTTCACTCAGTTTTTTGGCATTTATAAATTGATTTGAATATGGATACTTATTACTTCAAATGCTTGTCTTTGAAAAGATTTATAAGGAAACAAGAATAATAAGACATTCTCCAAAATGTCTGTAAACACAGCTTTTGCCTAACCTAAGTGTTAGGTCTGCTAAAGTCAGGTCACCAATACTGCTTGACAATAAGTACTTCCTACCCGTGTCCAACATCAAACTCAAGTATCACCACTGGGAAGCTTTTTGAATCCATTACCTAGTGACTTGCTACCTCCTTTGTGTTTCCCTTATTGTAATACTTAATGGTAACGTTTACAGTTAGTGATTTACTTTTCCAATCGCATTCCTACTGGACTATAAAATCTGAAGGCAGAGACTATAATCATCTTTTTGTTTCTAATACTGAACACAGTACTTGCTTTTAGTAGAAGCTTAATAAAGTGAATTATTCTGCAAATTCCGTAGAATTAATTTCTAATCTCACTAGGCATTTAAGTGGTGATGTTCTGGAACTGGCGTGTACCAGATCATGAGAGCAGGTTTTTAAAATTTAAGGAATTTTGTAAACCACTTGATTTCACATTAGTACCTTGATGTTGGGCCATGATAAAAGTATTTACATTACAGAAATTGGCAAAAGATACAAGGCTTTTCTTTTTCCTAGAGCATCAGTTCTTAAACATTTACTAGCATACCACTATATGTGATTATCATATATATCGTATCCATATATTATCTATATAATATATATTATGTATTCTCTTATTTTTTCATTAGATAATTCAATAATAAAATAATGTTTAAGTGTTTTACATTTTTTAAAAATAAGTGGTCTAGTCTCCTCATTTAGATTGCAAAGTCTCTGGGGAAAAGGTTGGTACTTCTGTTTGAATTGCCTCAGTGCCTAGGAATTTATAGACACTCAATAATTGTATGTGAAGGGGTTGACATCTTAAATAGTCTTTGTGTTTTGAGCAGTGGGTGCTGGTGGAGAGTCAAAAAAAAAGTGAAAAATACAACAAAACGTTTTGAGTTGACTCCCAACACTGAATTTTATACTCACAACTTATAAAGATTATAAGATTATATTATATATAATATTATATATTATAAAGATTATAAAGATTATACCATATATTACTTTTCCCTTCTATTTTTAAATTCTCAAATTTTCTATATATTGAAACAGTTGTATGAAAATCAGTGACATAAACATAGCCACAACATTATAATCTCTGAGATGCAGGATTTTGTTATGGTTGGACTAAAAAGATACACTTTTGCTGCCAAAATAAACTGTAGCAAAATGAGATGGAGTTACAGAATTCCTCTAACTTTTCATTTTTTAAATTTACCTTAAGAAATCATTAATTTCCAGGGATAGTAATTACCCTTATCTAGTTAATTGTATGGAATATGATGTTCCTCCAGAATTTCAATATGAGTTTTTGTCCATACACAAAGAAAATATAGTCCAGCTTCATGCCCAGCTAAAACTTATATTTATATTCTCCATTAAAATACCAAACTTGGATGCCTATTTCATGCCATATATTATTTCAATTACCAATCTAAAATCATAACATAATTTTCTTTCAGGGAAATTGAAGTTTGAGGAAACATGTTTCTTAAGTTGTTTTCCTACATGGACATGTATTTATTCACAATGCATTTTGAAAACTATTTATTCATCAGTAAAATAGCTCAATGAGCATGCTTTCACTTTACAAATTCATTATTTAAATATTAAGGTCAAATGCATTAAACATTGGTGAACAGGTTTAGTAGTCTTCAAAGTACTGTGCACACACCTCAGTTGCTATGCAAATGGATTTAGTGTGATGCGTGAAGAAAATATTAGAACATATGTTTCTTGTTAATTTTTTTAAAAGTTCACTCATTTAAAATGGCTATTTTTATGAATTCCCATAATATGTAAGATATTAGTATAGAAATATGTGTATGTAATTTGTAGATAAGTTATATTTAATGGGTATGCTGGTGCACGATTGAATTTCCTAATAGCATTGCGCAATTTAAAAACTTTGTAGATCTATTTTAAACTTTGAGGAAACTTTATAGTATTTTTCATAATGGCTGTACCAATTTACATTCATATCAACAGTGTACAAGCATTCTCTTTTCCCCACATTCTAATCAACAATTATTTTTGTATTTTTGATAATAGTAATTCTACAAAATATGATGTGATATCTAATGGTGGTTTTAGTTGTACATTTTCCTGATGATTAGCAATGTTTAGCTCCTTTTAAAATATCTGTTGGTCATTTGTATGTCTTCTTAGAAATGTTTACTCCAATCCTTTGTCCATTTTTTAATTGGATTATTTGTTCTTTTGCTATTTAGTTGAGTCCCTTGCGTATTTTGGATATTAACCCTTTATCAGATATATGGTTTGCAAATACGTTCCTTCATTCTTTAGCTTTAGTTTTCACTTGATTGCTTCCTTTGCTGTACAAAAGATTTTCAGTTTGATGCAATCCCACTGGTCTATTTTTGCTTTTGTTGCTTGTGCTTTTGGTAACATAACCAAAAAATTGTCAAGACCAGTGCCAAGAAGATTTCCCCTGTCTTTTCTTCTAGTTTTGCAGTTTCAGGTCTTACAGATTTTAATATATTTTGAGTTCATTTTTGTATATGACAGGAGATAAGGCTCCAATGTCATTATTTTACATGTGAATATCTAGTTTTCCCAATACCATTTATTGAAGAAACTATCCTTTCCTTGATTATGCATTTCTTGGCATCTTTATCAAAGATCAGTTCACCATAAATATATGGATTTATTTCTGAGCTCAATTCTATTCTGTTGGACTGTATGTCTGTTTTTAAGCCAGTATACTGTTTTGTAGCTTTGTAATGTATTTTGAAATCAGAAAATGTGATATTTCTAGCCTTGTTCTTGCTCAAAATGGCATTGGCTATTTGAGGTATTCTGTAGTTCCATACGAATTTTAATTTTTTTTCTCACTATAAAGAATGCCATTGGGACTTTGATAAGTATTGCATTCAATCTGTGGATCACTTTGGGTAGTATGGACATTTTTATAATATTAATCCTTTTTTCATTTGTTATTTTTAGATTACAGTCTTGAATTCTTGGGCTCAAGTGATGTTTCTACCTCAGCCTTCCTAGCAGCTGGAAATAAAGGCACATGCAACAATGACCAGCTAATTTTTAAACTTAGTATTATTGAGATGGGATCTTGCTGTGTTGCCCAGGCTTACCCAGAACTCCTGGCCTCAAGCATCCTGCTGCTTTAGTCTCCTAAATAGCTGGGTTTACAGGCACAAGCCATCACTCCCAGCTTAATTCTTCTAATCTATGAACACAGGGAGGTTTTTTCATTTATCTGTGTCATCTTGAGTTTCCTGCATCAATGTTTTAGTTTTCAGTATACAAGTCTTTCGCTTCTAAATATTTCGTTCGTTCTGTTGCTGTTGTAAATGGGATTGTTTTCTTAATTTTGTTTTCAGGTGTCTTGTTGTTAGTATATAGGAATACCACTGATTTTTGTATGTTGATTTTGTATCCTAAAACTTCAGTGAATTCATTCATTCTAACATTTTGATGTAATGCTGAGTCTTTAAGGTTTTCTGCATATATGATCATATCATCTGCAAACAGATAATTTTACTTCCTTCTTTCTTTGCATGACTTTTCTTTTTTCATCTCTAATATGTTCTGGCTAGGACTCTCAGTGCTATGTTGAATAGAAGCAGCTAGAGTGGGCATCTTTGCTCTGTACCAGATCTTAGAGGAAAACCTTTACTTTTCCCCCATTGATTATGATGGTAGCTGCAGTTATTTCATATATGACCTTTCCTGTGTTAGTTTCTTCTATACCTGTTTTGTTGTGTTTTAATCATGAATGGGTATTAAATTTTGTCAAATGCTTTTTCTGTATCTTTTAATATGTTCATGTGGTTTTTATCTCTTATTCTCTTAATGTACCACATTGATTGATTTGAATGTTAAACCATCCATGCATCCCAGGGATAAATTATACTTGGTCATGCTGTATAATCCTTTTAGTGTGCTGTCAAATTAATTTTGTTAGTATTTTACTTAAGTTTTTTCTATCTATGTTCATAGGGATATTAACCTGTAAGGTTTTTTCTTTTTCCTATGGTAACTTTATCTGGCTTTGGTATCAGCGTAATGCTAACATCATAAAATGAGTTTGGAAATATCCCTCCTATTTTTTGGAGGAGTTTAGGAGTTTAAAAAGGATTGGATTAATTCTTTTTGAAATGTTTGATGGAATTCACCCATGAAGATGTCTGGTTCTGGGATTTTCTTTAGGAAATTTTTATTACTGATTCAATCTCCGTATTTGTTAGCGGTCTGT
Organism: Theropithecus gelada; assembly: GCF_003255815.1. Classification (NCBI taxonomy): domain Eukaryota; kingdom Metazoa; phylum Chordata; class Mammalia; order Primates; family Cercopithecidae; genus Theropithecus; species Theropithecus gelada. Next base: position 148,316,301 of record NC_037669.1, read on the forward strand.
TCAGGCTTCCTATTTCTTGACTGAATGATGATAGGTTTTGTGTTTCTAGAAAATTATCCATTTATTCTAGGTTATCCAATTGGTTGCCATATAAGTGTTCATAATAGTCCTTTATGATCCATTTAATTTCTGAGGCATTCATTGTAATGTCTTCTCTTTCATTTCTGATTGTATTTATTCGAGTCTTCTCTCTAGCTAAAGATTTGTTGATTTTTGTCATTTATTTTTTTAAAAACTCATAATTTTATTGATTTTTTTCTTATCATTTTCTATTTTTTTATTTCCTCTCTATTTTCTGCTTTTTTTTTCTGATAATTTTAGACTTTTCAGTTACTTGAGGTACAAAGAACTGAACCTTGTAAATTGGGTTGCTTATTTGAGACCTTCCTTCTTTTTTAATGTAGGTATTTATTGTTATAAGCATCCCTCTTGGTGCTACTTTTGGTGCAACACATTAGTTTTGGTATATGGTATTTTTGTTTTCTCATTTTTCTTGAATTTTTTAAAAAAATCCTTTTGATATCCTCCTCGACCCAAAGGTTCTTCAAGATTATGTGGTTTAGCTCCCACATATTTATTAATTTTTTCATTTCCATATAATCCAGCAATCCCACTTTTGGGTATGTGCCCAAAGGAAATGAAATCAGTTTTTCTTTTTAATTTTTATTTCTATTTTAAGTTCTGGGGTACATGTATAGGATGTGCAGGTTTGTTACATAGGTAAAAGTGTGCCATAGTGGTTTGCTGCAACTACCAACCCATCACCTAGGTATTAAGCTCAACAGGCATTAGCTATTTTTTGGAAAGTTCTTCCTCCCCCACCCCCATTCCCTGACAGGCCCCAGTGTGTGTTGTTCTTCTCCCTGCGTCTATGTGTTCTCATTGTTCAGTTCTCACTTATAAGTGAGAACATGAGGTGTTTGTTTTTCTGTTACTTTGGTGAGGATAATGGCTTCCAGCTCCAACCATGTCCCTGCAAAGGACCTGATCTTGTTCCTTTTTAGAGCTGCATAGTATTCCATGGTGTATATGTACCACATCCTTGATGGGCATTTAGGTTGATTCCATGTCTTTGCTATTGTGAATAGTGCTCCAATGAACATATACATGCATGTATCTTTGTAATAGAATTATTTATATTCCTTTGGGTGTATACCCGGTAATGGGATTGCTAGTTCAAATGGTATTGTGGGTTCTGGATCTTTGAAGAATCGCCACACTGTCTTTCACAATGGTTGTGCTAATTTACATTCCCACCAACAGTGTAAAAGCGTTCCTATTTCTCTGCAACCTCACCAGCATCTCTTGTTTCTTGACTTTTTAATAATGGCCATTCTAACTGGCATGAGATGGTATCTCATTGTGGTTTTGATTTGCATGTCTCTAATGATGAGTGATGTTTAGCTTTTTTTCATATGTTTGTTGGCCGCATGAATGTCTTTTCAGAAGAGTCTGTTTATGTCCTTTGTCTACTTTTAAATGGGGTGGGTTGTTTTTTTCTTGTACATTTGTTTCAGTTCCTTGTAGATTCTGGATATTATACCTCTGTCAGATGGACAGATGGCAAAAATTTTCTCCCACTCAGTATTTCAAAGAGATAGCTGCATTTCTATGTTCATTGCAGCATTATTCATAATTGCCAAGATATGAAAGCAACCTAAATGCCCACCGATAGATGAATGAATAAGGAAAATGTGGAATATCACATGTCAGGTCAAGTTTTAGTTTTTCAAGGAACCTGCAAACTGTTCTCCATAGTGGTTGTGTAGGGGAACATAGGGAGATGTTGATGAAAGCGTACAAAGTTTTGATTGTGCAAGATGAATGGGTTCTGCATAGCTAATATACAGCATGGTGACTACAGTGAACAATACTGTATTGTATACTTGAAATTAGCTAAAGAGTAGATCATAAGTGCTCTCACTGAAAAAGGAAGAAAAAGGGAGAGAGAAAAAAGAGAGAGAGAAAGGAAGGATGAAAGAAAGAAAAATAGTTATGATGTGAGGATCATAAATTTGTTAATCAGCTTGATTATGGTGATCATTTCACAATATATCAGAGCAGCAAGTGTGTATCTTAAATGTATATAATTCCTGGCTGGGCACGGTGGCTCACACCTGTAATCCCAGCACTTTCGAAGGCTGAGGTGGGCGGATCACGAAGTCAAGAGATTGAGACCATCCTGGCCAACATGGTGAAACCCCATCTCTACTGAAAATACAAAAATTATCTGGGCATGGTGGTGTGCACCTGTAGTCCCAGTTCCTTGGGAGGCTGAGGCAGGAGAATTGCTTGAAACTGAGAGGTGGAGGTTGCAGTGAGTCGAGATCGCGCCACTGCACTCCAGCCTGGCGACAGAGTGAGACTCCGTCTCAAAAAAGAAAAAAATGTGTACAATTCCTATTTGTCAATTTTACCTCAATAAGGTCAAAAAATATTAAAACAGAAACAACAAAGCCTGTTGGAATTTTGATAGGAATTGCTTTGATGTCATACAGCAATTTTGGGAGAAGTGACATTTTCTTATCTGTGATGAGCATATGTCTTTCTATTTTTTAATGTTTTTCAGTAAAGATCTGTAGTTTTATCAAAAAAGATAAATGTGAGTATTTAACTTTGCATATTTCGTTGACCACAGCTTACACCTTGGTGTCTAGCTGTTTAAGTATGTTATCATCCCAAAAATATAATAAGTTCCTTGAGGGTAGTGACTGTAACTCATTTCTCCAACAATATTTATCTCGGTGCTCAGGTCTCATAAATGTTAATAAATCCTTCTGTCCTGACTAAAATTGAAAAAAGTAAGATTCTAGCATTGACCAGGAAGTGATAAAAATGTCAAATTGTAACCTGATTAATAGTAAATATAAGAAGTAAGCTCAATAATATTAAAATATATAACTAAAAATGAAAACAATATTTAGTCAAATCACATTCTGAGTACAATATAATTCTCTGCATCATATGTCTTGTTGATTATCATGCAACTCTTAGTAAACTAATGTTAAATGTAAAAACAAAGAGTTTGTAGATTTGTAAACATTTAACTCTAACTGTAAGCTTGTTCTCTCTTGTGGCTGGTATGTAATATAGTGCTTGACATAGAATAGAGATGCTCAGTAAATACTTGTGAATTAATAATTAATAAGAATGGGTAGAGAAGGACTCCATGCATTATTTACATTTTGGAATGCTATAGAAATAGACCCAATTCACAAATAGAGTCGATGATGTTTCCTATACCTGTTTGTTTTTGTTAGTTGTTTTTTGTTATTTTTTTTTTTGACACATAAACTTAGTGTTTGCTGTAATACTGTATTATCTCAGAAAGTACAGAGACTTCTGAAATGCATTCCCCTATTTTTTTTTAGCTTTAGTGTAGAACAAAAACAAAAATAAAAACAAAAATAAACAATATAAGTACATAGTTGATATGCTTGAATTCCATTTGGACTTAATGAACAAGAGGTTAGGGAAAATGTTTGCTATCGAATCTAAAAATGTTGAAAGGGAGCAAAAAGAGGTGTTACAGGAAGACTCACAAAAGACATATCTTTTACTACTAATGTTCAGAACCTCAGCTTTCAAGAATAAATGTCATTTTACTTTTTAACAAGACTGTATATCTCTAAGTTTACCTAGGTTTCTAAAATTAAAATTAAGCATAAGGAGAAATAAAAATTTAGGAGGAATTCTTTTTGAAAAGGAATGAGTAACTGCATAGCTTCTTACACAGAAATTATAGCCCTGTTATTTTGGAAGGAATTGTAGTATTTTCTCAGAAACCTGCAGTTTGGGTCTCAGCAAGGTGTAGGAAATGAAGGATATAAGATTGTTAACAAACTTGAAGACCAAAGCAGAGAGTATAATCCCTTAGGTATGTGAAGTCAATGGAAAGAGAATAGTCTTGGCAATTCCAAGTCTGACTGAATCATCATGGTCAATGAAAGATTATGCCAATAATGGGGGTGATGCTCAGTCAAAGAGCACCTATGTAGTAGTTGGACTTCAGAGTATGTCATTTCAGATGAGTTCTGGTATATCTACAGATGCAGGGAGTATAACCAATGGACATTTAAGGGGTTTTTTTGGTTTTTGTTTTTGTTTTAATCAAGACCATTCTTATCGAGAAGTTTAAGTTAGTGTCTCTGCTTGATAGGATTCCATCCCAACAAGGGCCTCCTCCTGATTTGGTTGCTTACATGGGCACATGTACTAATTAAATGGGCTTAGGTCCTTTCTGATTCCCTTGATAATGGTTCTTAAGGTGAACTAATCAAGTGGCTTCTGATGGTGTTTGAATTCAGGCTGAGAAGATGACCATAGTAGAAATGTAGGCATTCTAAACCATGACGGGGAGTTCTTGTTAACATTCTAGTGTCTTTTAGCTGAGATTCACTTTAGGAACCAAGAAACTTGCTCAGGTCTTATCACTCCTGTGTGAAGATAGAAAAAGTCCTCATTTTTCAACACTAAAAGGTTTCAATATAAAAAGGCTTAATATTGAAAGCATTTTTCAATATTAAAAGGTTGACCAAAAGCCAAGATTTCGCAGTTCAGTGAGCTCCAGCCAGCCTCCACTTCAAGAACCTAGCTAGCTACTTCTATGTTCTCTTTCTCTTAACCCAAAAAGAATTTTTACACAAAACACAAAGTCAGACGTCTACCTCTGCACAAAATAACAACCAAATAAACTACAAAAGACTAGAACAAGGTGGGCATTTGCTTTGCAATTTCCTAAAGGGGTGGCACAGTAATCTCAGACTGCATCATACAACATCGACATAAAGCTGTGCTCCAAGTTTTCACACTTGAAACAGCTGTTTTAAAGTCAGTCTCTCTTCACCCCCATGTTTTTGCAAGTGATCCTCTCATCGACACCCCTTGCATTTCATAGTCTTTAGCTCAGATTCTACCACTTTCAAAATCTACCCAAATTCTGACCTACACTCCCTCTGAGAAAAGCAGTTGTTTCTGAGTGTTCTCTTAGTAAACAGTCCCCCTGAGATTCTGGAGAATAAAATCCTCTACCTCAGTACACTTGTAGGAACAAAAATAGCCTTAGAAAGTCTTTGAAATGATGTATCATTTTTGTTTTAAAAAGTAAGTATTGAATTGCTATTTTTATTTTGGCATAGGCACAAATTATTTAAATATAAGAATAACATATTGAGAGAAAATGATTATTTAAACCCTTGAGTTTGATAGTAAATTACCCTATCACAAGTAAAAAGGGAAAGGGTTTGACAAGAATTCCAAGGGATATTTGAAAATGTTTGGTAATGAAATAATACTTAGGATTGAATTTATTTTTGGTATTACATAATTGATTGCTAGATAAACATTCTTCTTAATCTCAGGTCATTACTCAGGTTATTGTATTTTGCTTTTATTCTAAGGAAACTCATTTGGATGGACTTGACTCAATTCTTTTATTTCCTGGTGATGTGATGCTAGCTAAGTCATTTCATTTCTTGGAGCTGTAGTTTTTTCACCTGTAGCATAGGGTTAATATTTGTACTGTTATCAAGAATAAATGGTATAATTTTCTATGTGTAATAAGAAAAATTTTAACAACTGACATCACAATTCATCCTAGTAAGAAAGTTAAGAGACAATTGCCTATATGCTAGAACATAACATGTGAGTTTCAGTTTCTTCCTTAAAATTATTTATTCCTCAAAAAAAAAAAAATAGCGATCTTAAAGTCCCATGTTATAGGGCATTCTTTTAATAGTTTCATGTTGAACAACAGAAAAACTGTTTGGGGAAGATTTCTGAAACAGCCTCAATCAATGTTAGTTTCAGTTGTTTATAAAGGTTACCCAAGAGAATTGGTTACAAAAAAGGAGGCAAATAAATTTAACCCAGCTATAGTCATTATTCCCCAACCACAACTGTTCAATTGCAAGTGTTGAATGTCACTGAAAATAAAACTTAAAGGTCACTTGAAAAAGCAATAAGTGGTTACATCATGGAGAACATAAATAAGTGTTCATTTTGGCATTGTCTAAAATTTCGGTAAAAGCAGCCTGCTTGGATTAAAAATGCTACACTTGGAGCTAGTTAGAAAGAAATTAACTTGTGTGTGGTGGTTAATACTGAGTGTCAACTTGATTGGATTGAAGGATGCAAAGTATTGTTCCTGGGTGTGTCTGTGAGTGTGTTGCCAAAGGAGATTAACATTTGAGTCTGTGACTGGGAGATGCAGACCCACCCTCAGTCTGGGTGGGTACCATCTAATCAGCTGCCAGTGCAATCGAATAAAGCAGGCAGAAGTTGGGAAGAGACTTGCTGAGTCTTTTTCTGGACTTCATCTTTCTCCCACGCTGGATGCTATCTGCCCTCGAACATTGGACTCCATGTTCTTCAGCTTTGGGATTCTTGGGCCACAAGCAGGTGGGAGTTGGGAGCACTAAAGCGTCTCGTAAAGTTAAGATAGTATTATTCTCAGTCCGATAACTTGTATCAAAAATTTAACATCTTCTATAAGTACAATGGAGTATTTTGTGTCCAATTATATGACTTAAAAAATTAATTTGAGGCATTTGTGTATTTTTATAATTCAGATTAATTCTCTTATCTTTTGAGCTGTATTTTCAAATAAGGAATATTTGAGTAACCAATTGTTTATTTCGAAATAAGTATTTTATGAAATAAGGGGAAAGCATCATGTTTTTAGTGAAGACAAACCTGTCACTGAGATAACAATTGATTTGAATCTTCCTTCATTTTTACATGAAATCTCCATGCTTATGCTAGAGCCACAAGCTTGCTAGATTTCTTTGCACACAATTTGGTAGTTATTGCCTTCATTTTAAAAGAGCCATATTAGAAATTCAACTGCATTATTTACTTTATCAGGGAGCTTTTCTCAGGAGCATAAATATTAGGTGTAGAGAACATGTGGATCACAGCACCTAGGTAGAAGGCGGCTCAGGCAAGATCTTTAGAAAAATTGCCTTTAAAAGTTAATGGAAAAAGCATTAACTTCTAGAACTGTAACTTAAAAAAAAAAAAAAAGCATGAGAAATTAAAACATTCTAATTGTATCATAAAATGATGTCATATCTATATATATCTATCTATGTCTATATTTCTATATCTCTATATCTGTATCTCTATATATCTACATGTCTATATCTATATTTATTTATATAGAGATATAGAAATATATATCTGGCTTCCATAATAAGAAAGCCTTCATCATTTTTGGTAAATGAAAGTGGCATTTTATAAGCTTTAGGTAATAAAAGCAATTATGTGAAGTTATGTCTGCCAGTAACTATTGCCAAATTAGCCAGTCTTATTTAAGCTACTTTACATCTTAAATAATCTTAGGGATGTATCTGTTTTGAAAGCATAAGTCTAGTTTATGCAAGACTGAATGATAAGAATTCAAATTGAAAGCTGAATGTGCTTTGTGGTTTACTGTCTTCTGCAATAAGAATTTGTCTCCACTTAAAATGGAGGAGTGGAGAGGGGCAGGATACCACTTCCTCAATCACAAAGGGTTCTTACCATGTTCCTTATGTCTCTTGTTATCGTGGATCTATTCCTGTAAAACTTGTAGTCATTATTTTCTAAAAAAAGACTTTGAGGCCTAACTGCTGACATATAATCATAGTAGAATTATTATGTATCTTGGTATAATCCACTGTAATCAAAGTTGTATACTCTCTGATTACATGTGCAATTGTCCTACCAGTTATGAAACAGTTGCTGGGAATGTTCTTGAGAACCAATTTTCCCCCTTATCAGTCCTTCATGAAATCTGCTTCTGCATTTACAGTAAAAATCTTAAAGACTTTGTTCCCTCAAACACTCATTATCTTCTATATAAAGCTTCATGGGAGGAATTTCTTCTGGAATTTCATTTTGAAGTCCTAACTTTTCTCAACAACAGAGAAGAATGAAAAGTCAGAGATGCTACCAGAGAGAATTAAGTAAGAGAGAAAAAAATTGTCCTTGACCAACCTTATTTATAATATTTTTATTCCTCACACTGGAAGGTTATTTTTGTTCACCCACAAACATCCCTTTTCATCCTGAGGGTTGGAGTAGCATCAGTATTCCTAAGTTCTCAAGCTGTACACTCTACTTCCTGTGCTTGTGACAGACATTGTTAGTTGATCTAGGTACTGTTTGTTGCATGATCTCAAAATCTTTGTCAATACAAAGGATTGGCAGCCAATGCCAAGCAGTCACTACAAGGTGAAACCCATCTGTCACCTTTAGGTTAGAAAGCATGACTAAAAAATCCCCCTTTAAACACTTTGGTAGATGTTTGTGTGAAGACATTGAAACCTTATCAGATTTGCAGAAGGTATCACAATGTGAAGGTCAACTTGTGAGAGCAACTTAGTGTTATGCAAAGAACAGTGATCTGAGTACAAGCTCAGACTTTGACTCCCAGGATGATACTGTGCAAAACACCTTCCATCTTTTTCCCTTTGTAAAATTAATACCTTAATATACCACTTGGATCGGCAGTTAAGATCTAATTTAATAATGGCTGTGAAAACCCTTTATAAAGTGTCCATTGATAGACACTTGGAAACCAATGTTATTTTTATATATTCTTTGGAAAACTGTGAGACAGGCACATGTTTTACTCATCTATTGTCTTACCCTGTTTGGGCTTCCGTAACAAAATACTGTAGATTACATAGCTTAAATGACAGAAATTTATTTTCTCATAGTCCTGGAAGCTGGAAAGTCAAAGATCAAGATATGGCATCTTCAGTCTCTAGTGAGGATTCTTTCTGGCCTGCAGATGGCCACCTTCTTACCATGTCCTAACATCATGGAGAGAGAGCAAGAAAATTCTGATGTCTCATCTTATAAGGAAGCTAACTCTACTGGATCAGGATAGATCCTTATGTATCACTTTATTTAACCTTAATTTTATAAAAGACTTATCTCCAAATACTGTCACATAGGGGTTAGGAATTCAACCTACGAATTTGGGAGGGACATATTTAATCCATATCAACTGTGTGTCTTGAACTCCTGGCTTAGAAGGGCTGACAGTCATGTCAGCAAATCTGAACCCAGGCACAGAGGAGCAGCATTTATTTTTATTTATACCAGGGAGATGCAGGGAGTTCTGGCCCAAGAGGAGCCAGGCTGATTAGTGTAGTTCTTAATAATACTAGGGGGCACCATATTAGATTCTGAGTCAAGTGGTACCACGAGATTGAGTTTAGTTAAAGGTTCAAGAAAAAGAAGGGGGATCCAACTGTGTCCAGAATTAGTGGGTTCTGGGTCTTGCTGACTTTAAAAATGAAGCCACGGACCCTCGTGGTGAGTGTTACAGTTCTTAAAGATGGTGTGTCCAGAGTTTGTTCCTTCTGATGTTCGGACGTGTCCGGAGTTTCTTGCTTCTGGTGGGTTCATGGTCTCACTGACTTCAGGAGTGAAGCTGTAGACCTTCGCAGTGAGCGCTACAGCTCTTAAAGGCAGTGCGTCTGGAGTTGTTCCTCCCTCCTGGTGGGTTCATGGTCTCACTGGCTTCAGGAGTGAAGCTGCAGACCTTCATGGTGAGTGTTACAGCTCATTAAGGCAGCGTGGACGCAAAGAGTGAGCAGCAGCAAGATTTATTGTAAAGAGCAAAAGAACAAAGCTTCCACAGCGTGGAAGGGGACCTGAGTGGTTTGCAGCTGCTGGCTTGGACAGTCTGCTTTTATTCCCTTATCTGGCCCCACCCACATCCTGCTGATTGGTCTGTTTTACAGAGAGCTGATTGGTCCATTTTGACAGGGTGCTGATTGGTGCATTTACAAACCTTGAGCTAGACACAGAGCACTGATTGGTGCATTTACAAACCTTGAGCTAGACAAAGAGTGCTGATCGGTGCATTTACAATCCGCTAGCCAGATATAAAAGTTCTCCAAGTCCCCACCCGACTCAGGAGCCCAGCTGGCTTCTCCTAATGGATGCCATGCTGGAACCAAAGGCAGAGCTGCCCGTCAGTCCTGCACTGCGCATCCACACTCCTCAGCCCTTAAGCAGTCGATGGGACAGGGCACCACGGAGAGGGGGCGGTGCCCATCTGGGAGGCTCGGGCATGGCGGGCTACAGGTCTCGAGCCCTGCCCTTTGGGGAGGTGGCTGAGGCCTGGCGAGAATTTGAGCTTGGTGCAGGTGGGCTGGCACTGCTGTGGGACCCGGCGCACCCTCCGCAGCTGCTGGCCCCAGGTGCTAAGCCCCTTACTGCCCGGGTATGGCAGCGCCAGCTGCTCTGAGTGCAGGGTCTGCCAAGTCCACCCAGAACTCGTGCTGGCCCACAACTGCCTTGTGCAGCCTCAGTTCCCACCCACACCTCTCCCTCCACACCTCCCTGCAAGCAGAGGGAGCCGGCTCCAGCCTCGGCCAGCCCAGAGAGGGGCTCCCACAGTGCAGCGGTGGACTAAAGGGCTCCTCAAGTGTGACCAGAGTGGGTGCCAAGGTCAAGGAGGTGCCACGAGCAAGAAAGGACTGCCAGCATGCTGTCACCTCTCAATCCCCCCTCTAAACAGGACTCCCAAACTGCTGTTGGGAATTTGACCGATGACCATTCTAGCTACTTCCTGCTGGATAGGGGTGATAAAGGGGTGCTGCAGTTGTAGTGTTCTCCAGAGCGGAGCTCTCTAGGCCAGGGAAAGTGCCAGTGGGTCAGTCCAGGGGTCCTCGGTAGAAGTTGTTAGTTGACCTCATTTGGGGTTCCATTTGTAAGACCATCTGTAGCTTGATGGCCTCGATTCTAGAGGAAACAAATTTGACAAGAAGGTTAAAAATACAGGGCCCAAAGGTGATTAATAGCAAGATGGCTGCCATGGGACCTAGAAAGGGGAGAAGCCATGTTGCCCAACTGCAGAGGTTGGTATAAGACTTTGAAAGGCATTGTCTGATTTCAGAAGCCTTTCCCTATAAACACCGGGTGGCATCTCATACTATCCCTGACTGGTTAGTGTAAAAACAACACTCTTCCCCTAAGAAGGTAAAGAGTCGTCCTTTCTCAGCAGTGGGGAGGTCTAGGCCTTCGCGATTTTGGAGAGTCACTGCTGCTAAAGAGTCTATTTGGGATTGTAAAGTAAGGATAGATTTCGTTATTTCTTGCAAACTGTCTGAGAAATCCTTTGAGAGTGTGCGGTAGTAGGATAATGAAACAGATAAGCCAGCTCTTCTGGTTCCTATAGCAGTAGCCATTCCTAACCCTATAAGTAGGGGTACTAGTTGTATGGCTCTACACTGATGGACTTGAGCTTTAAGGGGTACTGATAAGGTCTGATTTCCTGGGGCAATGTTAATGTTGAGACTTACAAAGAATAAGGTGCCTGTCCAGTTAGTGGGGAGGCAGACATAGGTCAATATTCCACATAAGAAGAATATACCTTGGCTGGGTAGACAAAACTTTACCCTGGCTTTTAAAGGAACAGGGTACACTGTTTTTTCTTTACTACCTCCATCTCTCTGTCTTTCTCTTTGACTTCTTCTTTGCTTTGTCTCTCTGTCACTTCCTCTCTCTCTCTCTGACTTTGTCTCTCTCTTTCTTTCTTCTGTCATTAACCACCCCAAGGGGAGAAAACTATGCCCCTTCTGTCCCCATCCTGTTTCAGTTGGGGAATACTGGGGCTTAGTCTCTTGGAGGGGGTTGTTCCATACCTAGGGTCTTTCTATAGGTATTTCTAATGGAGGGTTCCACCTGGCAGTAATTTTGGCCTCAGCATCTGCCCAATGGTTTCCTTCTGCCTTTTCTCCTTCACCTTTCTGATGGCTTTGGCAGTGTAAGACTGCCACCTCCTTGGGTTTTTGCACTGCGTGCAATAACTCTATAATTTCCTTGTGGTATTTAATGGGGTTCCGCCAGAGGCTAGGAACTCCCTTTCTTTCCATATTGCAGCATGGGCATGTAGGATTAGATAAGCATACTTGCTATCTGTATACACATTTATTCTTTTTCCCTTTCCCAGTTCTAAGCCTTGGGTAAGGGCCACTAGTTCTGCTAACTGGGTGCTGGTCCCTGGGGAAAGAGGCTTACTTTCAAGTACGGTTATATCACTAACTATGGCATAACCTGCCCTTCGTATTCCATTCTCCACAAATGAACTTCCATCGGTATATAGGTTAAGGTCGGGATTAGCTAAGGGGACTTATAAGAGATCACCTTGGGTGGCATAAGTCTGGACTATAATTTATTGGCAGTCAGGCTCAATTGGTTCCCCATCCTCTGGGAGAAAAGTGGCAGGGTTGAGGGCCACGCACATACATATTTGAAGCACCAGTCCCTCAAGGAGTAGCACCTGGTGCTACTCCTTGTTTATGTCTGGTATCCATAAACTTCCTTTGGCACCTAGTAAGCCATTTACATCATGAGTAGTACAGAAAGTGAGATACTTTCCTTGTATTATTTTGATAACCTCTGACACTAAGACAGCCACCACCGCAACTACCCTTAAACAGTGAGGACAGCCTTTTGCTACTACATCAATTTGCTTACTTAGGTATGCCACTGGTTGTGTGGTTGTCCCATAAGTCTGAGTAAGGACTCCAAGAGCTATCCCTGCTCTCTCTGTAACATATAAAGAGAAGTTTTGTCCTGTCGGAAGGCTTAAAGCTGGAGCTTGTACTGGGGCCTGCTTTAAGGTTTTGAAGGCTGTTTCTGCCTCTGGTTCCCATTCTACTAGATAAGTATTTGCCCTCTGGGTTTCCTTGATTAGAGTATAGAGGGGCCTGGCTATCTTGCTGTATCCAGGGATCCATAGTCAGCAAAAGTCGGTAATTCCAAGGAACCCCTGTGACTGTTTAAATGTCTTAGAGCGAGGATAAGCCAGTTTAGGCTGTATTCGTTCCTTGCTGAGGGCCCTGGTCCCTCTGGCTAAGATTAGGTCTAGATATTTGATCTGCTGTAGGCAAAGCTGGGCCTTCGACCTAGACACCTTGTACCCTTGATTAACTAGAAAGTTCAAGAGATCTAGAGTAGACTGCTGGCACGAGGCTTCCAAACTGGTAGCCAAAACTAAATCATCCACATACTGAAGGACCAGGGTGCCTAGACTTGAGAAGTGGCCTAGATCTTGGGCCAGTGCCTGACGAAACAGATGAGGGCTATCCCTAAACCTTTGGGGCAAGACGATCCACATAAGTTGGGACGTGTGGTCTGTGGGATCCTCAAAGGCAAAGAGAAACTGGGAGTCAGAGTGGCGGGGAATTCAGAAGAAGGCATCCTTCAGGTCCAGAACCATGAACCATTCTGCTTCTTCTGATATTTGAGAGAGCAGAGTATAGGGGTTGGGTACAACTGGATACAGAGGAATTACTGCCTCATTGATGAGTCTAAGATTTTGCACTAGTCTCCACTGACCATTCAGTTTTTGTACTCCTAGAATTGTGGTGTTGCAAGGACTGCTGCATTTTCTTACTAAGACTTGAGCTTTTAAATGTTTAACAATATCCTGTAATCATTTATGACCTTCAGGCCTTAAGGGACATTGCCTTTGATAAGGAAAAGTGGTGGGGTCTTTCAACCTGATTTGGACTGGGCAGGCATTTTTTGCCCTTCCAAATTGTCCTTCCAATGCCCAGACTTCAGGGTTGATTCCCTTTCAAGTAGGAGACAACAAATGGGTAACTTGTTCCCCATATTCATGTAGATAATAGGTCCAGCTTTGGCTGATATATCCCTCCCTAATAAGGGTGTGGGACTTTCAGGCATAACAAGAAAGGCATGTGAAAAGAGCAAAGTCTCCCAATTATAACTGAGGAGGTGGAAGAAATACCTGGTTACAGGCTGTCCCAGGATTCCTTGGATGGTAATGGACCTTTAGGACAATTGTCCAGTATTGGAGATTAACACTGAGAAGGCTGTGCCAGTGTCCAGGAGGAAGTCAATTTCCTGGCCCTCAATGGTTAAGCATACCCAGGGCTCCATGAGGGTGATGACATGAGCTGGCACTTGCCTCAGGCACCCTCAGTCCTGTTGTTGGATCATCTGGTTGGGGGCTTCTGACCCAGAGAACCTTCGTCCTCTGGGGCAATGCACCTTCCAGTGATTGCCTTGACATAGTGGACATGGATGAGGGGGAAGCGTGTTTCTTATAGGACAATCTTTTTTAATGTGTCCTTGCAAACCACACTGGTAACAAGACCTATCAGGTGATTAGCCTGCTCCATTTTCTGTCCTCTCTGAACCACCAAAGTTGGTTTGTCTGAGGGCCATGACTAAGTCTGCAGCCTTTCTCTGGTCTCGCTTTTCCTTTTGGGCCCATTCCTCTTGATCCCTATTATAGAACACCGAGATTGCCAGGTTTAATAATGCCTCCAAATTTTGTTCAGGACCCAGGGCTTGCTTTTGGAGCTTTCTCCTGATATCTGCAGCTGATTGGGTAATAAACTTATCTTTTAGAATCAATTGACCCTCAAGTGATTTGGGTAACAGGGGAGTATATTTTTCTTAAGGTCTCCCGTAGTCACTCGAGGAAGGCAGAAGGATTTTCTTCCTTTCCCTGAGTTATGGTGGACATTGTTGAATAATTCATCAGCTTTTTGCTAATTCTCCTTAGTCCTTCTAGAACACAGGTCAACAGATGTTTACGACTCCAGTCCCCATGATCTGAGTCAAGGTCCCAGTGGGGATCCATACTGGGGACGGCTTGGTGACCGGTAGAGAATTTGTCCCTTTCTTCGGCTGTCATTCTATCATTTACTTGACTAAGATACGAAGTATCTCCAAACTCTTGGGCTGCAGCTAAAGCCGCATTCTTTTCATTAAAGGGTTTGATCTAACAGTAGCATGACATCTCTCCAAGAGAGGTCAAAGGTTTGCCCTAGACCCTGTAGGACATCTGTGTACTTGTCAGGATCATCTGAAAACTTCCCCAGATCTACCTTGATCTGCTTTAAATCAGAGAGGGAGAAGGGGACATGTACCCAGGCTGGGCCAAATTTCCCTCCCCCTACAGCTTGAAGGGAACATAACCGATAGCCCGGGGGGTTTTGTGGTCCTTTGGAGATTTCTTTACTTATTTCCTTCTGGGCAGGGGAGATTAGAGGAGGATTATCAATAATAGGAAGAGGAGCTATAGGGAGGCTAGGATATGGGGGTAAGCTGAGAGGTCCTCCTGTGGGATATAAATTGTAAGCTCTTTGCGTAGTTGTGTATTCTCCCTCAATGAAAAGAAAGCTTGGACATAAGGTATCACTCCATTTGCCTTCCCTCTTACAGAAAAGGTCAAGCTGCAGGATAGTATTGTAATTTGTACTTCCCTCAGGTGGCCATTTTTCCCTACCAGAGAGAGAATATTGGGGCCAAGCCATAGTGCAGAAAAAAATGAGACACCTCTTTTTTAGGGGTTGCAGGTCAAATTGGTCCCAATGGCTTAGGATGCATTTCAAGGGTGAGCCTGTTGATGCCTGAGTGTTTCCCATCTGAAAGACAAAACCACCTGCAGTTTTGGTTTGTTTTGTTTTTCTCCCTGCCCAAGTACCCGCAATGGTCCCTGGACCCTGCTGATTGGAATAGTTGCACTCACCGATGCAGCAGCAGAAACAACCCCTGCCCAAGAACCCGCAATGGTCTCTGGACCCTGCTGATCGGAATAGTTGCGCTCACCGATGCAGTAGCAGAAACACTAGTTTTCCTCCCAGACCACAAGGAGGACTGAGGAAGGTTGGATTTAGTGGCCCTTACCAACGCATTCTCGAAAACCTGCACCCTTACCTGTCCTCCTAGACCACAAGGAGAACCGAGAAAAATCAGATTTAGTGGCCCTTACTGACACATTCTCAAAAACCTGTTAGAGTCCTAAGCATTCTCCTGTTAGTATTGGGACCTTACCCATGTCTTATAGAGATGTTATGTCCCAAAAATGAAGTGGAGGGCCATACCCTGAGGGAGGGAAGGGATCTCCAGTGTTGGAAGAGTGACACCTTTTGTCCTCATATGAATAGGAAGGATACAATTTCTGAGGCTCCCTATATTCTAGCTTCAGGAATAGCTTTTGATAGGCCTGCTAGTCCGAGGAGGGATCCTAAAATTCCAGATAGTACCCCCTGCAATGAGACCTTGGGCAAAAATTATGTCCTTCTGATTGGTGAGCCCGCGTGCCTAAAGTAGGTAACAGAGTCCTGGAGTTTATACTAGAAGTCATTCTTATAGGAGAAGCTAGGAAAACACCAGAGACAGGGAGTGATTTTTAAAAGAGGGACTAGCCTCAGAGAAGAGTGGTAAGAGGAACTTTGTTTGCTAGGCATTAGGACCCAGGGGGCAAGGGTCAGGAGAGATAGGAGAGATGGGCGAGTGTAGCTTGGGTGACATGCCTTTGAGAGTTCTGCTCATGGCCACAAGGTCAACCAACTTGTCAGGACCCCGGAGCTGCATGGCTTTCCTGTTAACCCTCAGCTCAGTCCAGAAGTACAGGAAAAGTGGAAGCTGGTTCCAGGCAAACCAATGCTCCCAACTCCAAAAAGTCGGGGGTTGTTAGAGAGCCCTTTCCCAGAAAGCCTGACACCCATGTCTTTAGTCCGGCAGCCATGCTAGTTGCTTTTAACTGGCCAAGAGTTACCCAGTATTTAGCCCCCGAATTCTAAGGAAAAATAGGACAGAACAGCAAGTGAAAGGGGTCCGATGGTACTCACTGCTTGGCTATAGTCTCACTGCTTGGTGATAGACAATAGTCCCTTTGTGGTCGCCAAAATGCATCCAGAATTGGTGGGTTCTTGGTCTCTCTGACTTCAAGAATGAAACTGCAGACCCTCGCAGTGAGTGTTACAGTTCTTGAAGATGGTGTGTCCGGAGTTTCTTCCTTCTGGTGGGTTCATGGTCTCACTGACTTCAGGAGTGAAGCTGCAGACCTTTGCAGTGAGTATTACAGTTCTTAAAAGTAGCCTGTCTGGAGTTGTTCATCCCTCCTGGTGGGTTAATGGTCTCACTGGCTTCAGGAGTGAAGCTGCAGACCTTAGTGGTGAGTGTTACTGCTCATGAAGGCAGCGTGGACACAAAGAGCGAGCAGCAGCAAGATTTACTGTAAAGAGTGAAACAACAAAGCTTCCACAGCATGGACAGGGACCCAAATGGGTTGCTGCTGCTGACTTGGACAGTCTGCTTTTATTCCCTTATCTGGCCCCACCCACATCCTGCTGATTGGTCCATTTTACAGAGAGCTGATTGGTCCGTTTTACAGAGAGCTGATTGGTCCGTTTTGACAGGGTGCTGATTGGTGTATCTACAAACCTTGAGCTAGACACAGAGTACTGATTGGTTCATTTACAATCTCTAGCTAGACCTGAAAGTTCTCCAAGTCCCCACCCAACTCAGGATCCCAACTGGCTTTGCCTAGTGGATGCCATGCTGGGGTGTGGGCGGAGCTGCCCGTCAGTCCCAGGCCACTTGCCTGCACTCCTCAGCCCTTGGGCAGTTGCTGGGACCGGGTGCCATAGAGCAGGGGGAGGTGCCCATCAGGGAGGCTGGGAGTGGGGCAGGGGCCTCGGGCATGGTGGGCTGCAGCTCCTGAGCCCTGCCTTGCAGGGAGCGGTGGCGGCTGAGGCCTGGTGAGAGGCCTGGTGAGAATTCAAGCATGGTGCGAGCGGGTCAGTACTGCTGTGGGACCCAGCACACCCTCCGCAGCTGCTGGCCCGGGTGCTAAGCCCCTTACTGCCCAGGGCTGGCAGTGCCAGCTGCTCTGAATGCAGGGTCTGCCGAGCCTGTGCCCACCCGGAACTCGCGCTGGCCCATAAGCACCTTGTGCAGTCTCGGTTCCCGCCCGCGCCTCTCCCTCCACACCTCCCTGCAAGCAGAGGGAGCTGGCTCCAACCTCAGCCAAACCAGAGAGGGGCTCCCACAGTGCAGTAGTTGGCTGAGGGGCTCCTCAAGTGCAGCCAGAGTGGGTACTGAGGCTGAGGAGGTGCCAAGAGGGAGCAAGGGCTGCCAGCATGCTGTCACCTCTCACAGCTTTGAGGTCTGGCTGAGGACACATAGAGATCATGCCCTGGTTTACTTCCTCACCGAGGCCCTCTAAGAAATCCCACAGTGGAAGGCTACAAAGCCTAGAGGGACCCATTCCATTCCAAGGATAGTGAAACCCCAGAATGTAGCAGACATCGTGAGACACAAGGGGTAGATGTGACTAATATTGTTATTTGCTCATTATCTAGGCAGGGCTACAGTCAAACAGACCACTCATGCCTAATAGGCAACTGAAGTGGTTTAGCTGTCAGATCCAAAGAACTGGAAATTTTCCCTTCCTTTCCATTCCCCTGTTCTTCCCCTTCCCTGTCTGCTTTCTTCATCTTCTTTTCCTTTTCCTTCTCCTCATCCACCTACTTCTCCTCTTCTCATGCTTTTTCTTCTTCTCCTTCTTCTAGAATATATTAGCAGAATAGAAGACTTTGTTTTCTTCCAGGCCTCAACTAAATGAATAGATTCTTTTTATATGGCAGTGAATAAAACATTCAAAATGCCAAGAGATAGTTATTAGTCAAGTTTCTGAATAAAGTTGCTTCATTTTCTACTCAAGAAAAACTGAGGTAACAGATATTACCTGTACTGGTTTCTCAGCCCTGACAGGTGAGACCTTACTTTATGTATTTCAGGAATGAAAAAAACCCATCTTAGGAAGGAGATATTCAAAGGGAGTCATCCATGTCAGACTCTGCAATACAACCTGGTCACTTTTTCTTTCCCCTTGAGGTGAGCTGTCTCTTTATAAGCTAAAAGGGTAACAGAAAATGAGGACTTCATGTCCAACTTTCCCGTTCTCATCTGGTGCAATGACAGGCCAGCTTCCTTTACTCTCCACCAAATTTATAAAGTCACAATCATGGAAAGTCAATTACCCAACAAAAAGCAAGCTATAAAGCATCTTACACTTTTGTTCTCTTTCTCTTGATTTAATTATGTAAGTTAGCTTGTGGGAATAGACCAGGTTAAGTTTATCACATCAGGCTTCCTGAAGAGTAAGCACTCACTGCATGTGTCCACAGAGTGCCCAGGGTAGGACACTCTCTGTGTGCCTTATGGGATTAGGCAGGGTTCTCTTTGAATGAAACACAAGAGCCCATTCTGAAAATGAAATCTCACATAGGATTTCAGTGTGAAGATCAGGTGGGGCTGCTCTATCCAGAGAGAGGAGAGAGATGAGTTCAGGGAGAGGTGAGATGCACACTTTGAGAAAGAACCACTTGCTCTGGGCAAGTTTTCATCAGCAGAATCACTTATTGGATTCTGTCCAAGATGGTGGAACTAAGGGGAGATCCTAGATGTTATAGGACAGATTTTAGTTCAGTTTAGAAAACAAAAGAAACAGAAATAGAAACATCCTTGTTTAGAGCCATGTAACAACATAGTAGGTTCTCTCAGAAAGCAGCAAAATTCCTGACACTATAGCATTGAAGAAAGTCTGGTTGACACATTTGAGAGATATAACTATAGAACTTTCCTCATCAGGTGAGACTGGTTCAGATGACATCTGGCTGTTCATTATAATATTCATAAGTTTTCTGGTGATATTTGACATCTTAGCAGTATGCAGAGCCCACAGGCAGCTGAAATATAATGAATTGCTTAAGGAAAATATTGAGTGTATAAAGTGTACGATTATAGGAATTATGACTATAGATGCCAGTTCTGGCCAACTTACCAATACCAACACACAAAGGCCGCTGGCTGTCAGTGAGGGCCACCTCAGCTTTTCAGCATTAACATTTTAGATCAGTCCAATTTTTATATACTCAATAACAGCAAGGGTGAGAAGAGCAGTACTCCTAGGTACTCATACTTGGTATGCAACATTGGTATGGGAAACAGTCACAGAAAGAAGCACTTAACTACAGGGAATAGATCCCAAAGCTTCTGTGGCCAGAGGTCTGTACCATTGTTCTGTCCTCCTACATTTGAAAGTTGGTTATTTACTATATTTAAATAAACAAAATGATCCTTGGCACAGAGTAGACTCATAGACCCTGGTGCCCACTTGACCACTGCCAGTGGTGCTGGACGTGGGGTGCAAAGCATGGCTTTCACAGCAAAACACACTACTGTGCCTGTGTGTGTATGTGAATGTGGGCAGGAAACATGGGACTTCTAGATAACCACTCATGCATGTTCCTTTTTAGCATCAGATACAAGTATTTACAATTAAATTTGAGGAAAAATCTTAATGCAACTTCAGAAATGAAAGTGAGAGTCAATTTCGGGTGTTAGAAAATGAAAGAAGGCCTGTTTCCATTTTGCTGCAGTTTTTCTCTTTTTTTTCCTCTCAACACTTTAACTTTGGAGTGAAGCAATTCAAATTATATTCCCTAATGGTCTTTGGCATGCATTTTACAAATTGAAGAAACAGAGCAAAACAGAAGAGAGAAGCTACCATTGGTATGATGGATTTCATTTCTCTTTTCTTTTTTTTTTTTTTTTTTTTTTTTTTTTTGAGACGGAGTCTTGCTCTGTCGCCCAGGCTGGAGTGCAGTGGCCGGACTCTCTTTTCTTTTTTAGTCTGTTGTTTTTGAAGTGGATTCCCACGGGTATAGAATTTCCTTCATGAAAGTTGAAATGAAACTGAAGAGCTCTTCACAGAGAGAAGGCCATGTGATACCAAACATGCTTTCTATTTCATCTCCACAATGAGAATGGATTTTTGGTGATACCGCTCTGAGGAATTTGGCTCAGGTCTGACTTACAGTGGGTCCAGCAGGTACCTGGACACATCCTGTGGTCATATCCCCAGTGCCAGAATGTGTAATTGACATAGACGTACTTAGCATCTGGCAGAACCCCCACACTGGCTGACTGGTAGAGTTAGGGTTACTATGGTGGGAAAGGCCAAATGGAAGCCATTGAGGCTGCCTCTACCTAGAAAAATAGTACATCAAATACAATATCACATCCGTAAAGGGATTGCAGAGATTAGCACCGCCATTAAGGACTTGAAAGATGCAGGGGTGGTGATTCACACCACATCCCCATTCAACTCTGCCATTTGGCCTGTGCAAAAAACAAATGGATCTTGGAGAATGATAGTGGATTATCATAAGCTTAACCAAGTGGTGACTCCAATTGCAGCTGCTGTACCAGACGTGGTTTCATTGCTTGGGCATATTAACACATCTCCTGGTACCTGGTGTGCAGCCATTGACTTAGCAAATGCCTTTTTCTCCATTCCTGTCCATAAGCACAAGCAATTTGCCTTCAGCTGGGAAGGCCAGCAATATCACTTTACTCTCCTACCTCAGGGGTATATCAACTCTTTTTGTGTCGTAGTTTTATTCAGAGAGACCTTGATCACTTTTCACTTCTGCAGAATATCACACTGGTCCATTACATTGATGATATTATGCTGATTAGATCCAATGAGCAAGAAGTAGCAAACACATTGGACTTATTGGTGAGACATTTGTGTGCCAGAGGATGGGAAATAAATCCAACTAAAATATAGGAACTTTCTATCTCAGTGAAATTTCCAGGGGTCCAGTGGTGTGGGACCCATAGAGATATTCCTTCTAAGGTGAAAGATAAGTTGCTGCATTTATCCCCTCCTATAACCATGAAAGAGGCACAACACCTAGTGGGCCTGTTTGGATATTGGAGGCAACACATTCCTCATTTTGGTGTGTTACTCCAGCCCATTTATCAACTGACCCGAAAGGCTGCTAGTTTTGAGTGGGGTCCAGAACAAGAGAAGGCTCTGCAACAGGTCCAGGCTGCTGTGCAAGCTGCTCTGCCACTTGGGCCATATGACCCAGTAAATCCAGTGGTGCGTGAGGTGTGAGTGGCAGATAGGGATCCTGTTTGGAGCCTTTGGCAGGTTCTCATAGGTGAATCATAGCAGAAGCCTCTAGGATTTTGGAGCAAGCCTCTGCCATCCTCTGCAGATAACTGCTCTCCTTTCGAGAGACAGCTCTTGGCCTGTTACTGGGCTTTGGTGGAAACTGAATGTCTGACTGTGGGTCATCAAGTCACCATGGGACCTGAACTGCCTATCATGAACTGGTTGCTTTCTGACCCATCTAGCCGTAAAGTGGGTCATGCACAGCAGCATTCTATCATCAAATGGAAGTGGTATATATTTGATCAGGCTCGAGCAGGTCCTGAAGGCACAAGTAAGTTACATGAGGAAGTAGTTCAAATGCCCATGTCTCCACTCCTGCTACCCTGACTTCTCTCCCTCAGCCTGCACTGATGGCCTCATGGAGAGTTCCCTATGATCAGTCAACAGAGGAACATAACACTAGAGCCTGTTTCACAGATGGTTCTGCATGATATTCAGGCACCACCCGAAAGTGGACAGATGCAGCACTATAGCCCCTTTCTAGGACATTCCTGAAGGACAGCAATGAAGGGAAATCTTCCCAGTGGGCAGAACTTTGAACAGTGCATGTGGTTGTGCACTTTGCATGGAAGGAGAAATGGCCAGATGTGTGATTAGGTACTGACTCATGGGCTATAGCCAATGGTTTGGCTGGATGGTCAGGGACTTGGAGGAAGCATGATTGGAAAATTGGTGACAAAGAAATTTGGGGAAGAGGTATGTGGATGGACCTCTCTGAGTGGTCAAAAACTGCAAAGATATTTGTATCCCATGTCAGGGTGCACCAACGGATGACCTCAGCAGAGGAGGATTTTAATAATCAAATGGATAGGATGACCCATTCTGTGGACACCATTCAACCTCTTTCCCCAGTCACCCCTGTCATCACCCAATGGGCCCCTGAGCAAAGTGGCCATGGTAGCAGGGATGGAGGATACACATGGGCTCAGCAACATGGACATCCACTCACCAAGGCTGACCTGGCTACAGCCACTGCTCAGTGCCCAATTTGCCAGCAGCAGAGACCAACACTGAGCCCTCGATATGGCACCATTCCCTGGGATGATCAACCAGCTACTTGGTGGTAGGTTGATTATATTGGACCTCTTCCATCATAGAAAGGACAGAGGGTTGTCCCCACTAGAACAGACACTTCAGATATGGGTTTGCCTATCCTGCAGGCAATGCTTCTGCCATGACTACCATCTGTGGACCCATGGAATGCCTTATCTACCGTCATAGTATTCCATAGAACATTGCCTCTGACTGAGGCACTCACTTTACAGCTAAGAAGTTGGCAGTGGGCTCATACTCATGGAATTCACTGGTCTTACCATGTTCCCCATCATCCTGAAGCAGCTGGGTTGACAGAATGGTAGAATGGCCTTTTGAAGTCACAATTATAGTGCCAACTAAGTGATAATACTTTTCACGGCAAAGTTCTCCAGAAGGCCATGTATGCTCTGAATCAGCATCCAATATATGGCACTGTTTCTTCTGTAGCCAGGATTCATAGGTCCAAGAATCAAGAGGTGGAAGTGGAAGTGATCCACTAGCAAAATTTTTACTTCCTGTTCCCACAACATTTCATTCTGCTAGCCTAGAGGTCTTAGTTCTAGAGGGAGGAACACTGCCACCAGGAGACACAACAACGATTGCATTAAGCTGGGAGTTAAGATTGCCACCTGGACACTTTCGGCTCCTCCTGCCTTTAAGTTAACAGGCTAAAAAGGGAGTTAGTGTTGGCTGGGGTGATTGACCCAGACTATCAAGAAGAAACCAGTCTACTACTCCACAATGGAGGTAAGGAAGAGTATGCATGGAATATAGGAGATCCATTAGGGCATCTCTTAGTATTACCATGCCCTGTATTTAAGGTCAGTGGGAAACTGCAACAGCCCAATCCAGGTAGGACTACACATAGCCCAGACCCTTCAGGAATGAAGGTTTGGATCATTCCACCAGGAAAAAAACCATGACCTGCTGAGGTGCTTGCTGAAGGCAAAGGGAATACAAAATGGGCAGTAGAAGAAGGTAGTCATCAATACCAGCTACAATCACGTGACTAGCTGCAGAAACGGGTACTGTAATTGTCATGAGTATTTCCTCTTTCTTTTGTTAAAATCATGTTTGTGCACGTATATATTTGCACTAAGAAAATACACATGTATATATGTATATTCCATTTTGTCCCTCTAAAGAACTCTAATATATCATAGATGGAGACTAATAGGGCAAAGTCCATCTAAGGCAAAAAGAAGAGGAAGACAAAAAGTGAACTATGAGAGAATTTGCTTTTCCTAGTGCCCCTTGCCATGCACAGTTGGTAATTCATCAAACACCATGTCTGCCCTTTCTGAGGCTTTGGTGAGGAGCCCATTTGGGGATAGGGCTGAGCTGAGCTCATTGTAACACAAGACATGAGAGCAGCTTGGGAGGAGCGTTCAGATTCAAAGCCAGTCCTGCAGTCTGATTCAGAGTACTAGATGTTTGGGCCTAAGAAAGTGTGCTTCACTCCATGGCTGTGAGCGCTTTGCGGAGGTGGGGAAGGGATTACCTTCACTACTAGACTTGGTGTCTTTCTTTAAACCATCATGCATTTTCAGGACATCTTGAACTCATTTCTGGCAGCCTCCTACCATTCTATCCAATGAGATAGTTCTGTTGCCTTGACAGCTACTCTGAGAGCTGCAGATAGCTTTCCAAATGCCTTTATCCCTTCTGTCCACTTCTCCCATCCTCCTACCTGCCCCAGGCCCAGGCCTTGCCTCTGGGCAATGGTAATACTTCCTCATGGGTCTCTCTACTTTGCTCAAATCTATGTTCCATCCTGGAGCCAAACTGTCCTGCAGATAAAGCCATATTCTTTCTAGGTCTCATAAAATAAGAGCTAGAAATAAAAATAAGTCCTAGAAATAAAATGCATGTCTTATATTTTATTTAACAACAAATAAAATACAGGACATGCAGTTAAATTGCAGATAAATAAGGCATTTTTTTTAAGTATAAGCATATCTCAAGTATTACATGGGACACATATACTAAAAATTTATTTTTTTATCTGAAAATAAATTAACTGGGCATTCTGTATTTTTATGTGCTAAATATGGCCCTGCATATTCTGGCCCAACCTTACTTTTTGCCTCTTTGCATATTATAGGTTCACTCTGTTACTTAGCTGCTGGCAATACCCCCAATAGGCTGCTCAGCCTGAGCTCCCCAGAGCAGACCCTGTGAAGGACTGGAGTGCAAGTACTTTATTTGGGAAGTACGGAAAACACTGGTAGGAAGTGGTGATGCAACACAGGAAAAGAAAGTCAGAACTCACAGTGGATGGCTGGCACTAAATCCTGTGGGGAAACAGTGGGAAACATAAAACTCACTAAGAATTTTCCCACTTGTGGGGAAAAGGACCTGGTATTTACAAATCAACTATGCCAGGCATGGATGGAGGGCTATACTTAGGGTGTCATTTCTCTCATGCATTTTACCAGCATTTCACAGGAGAAGGAAAGTGGCCTCTGCCACCTGGGGAAAGCCCTCCAGTAGAGATGCAGATGCAGGCAGGTGGAAGTGCACTGCTGGAGAACTAGGAAGAGTTCAGGCTCCAGGGACATGGGCAAGTTTGCCACAGGCCTGCTACACAGGTATTGCCTTTCCTCTTGTAGGTCCTTTTTGTTTGCTACTCCCTACTTCCTCAGACTGTTGCCACCTCATCCCTCACTGCCCTTTCTTCTTCTCATTCTACTCAGCTTAGATATCACTTCTAGATGAATACTTCCTCACCTCCACACCTACCCACCATATCTCTGAAACTCAAGTACTCCCCATATCATTTTACTGACTTTTATCACAACTCAGTAATTTCCACTGCAATGTTAAAAAAAGGGCGTTCAGCCAATTTCATTATGAGCATGTGTCAAAATTTCATTATAACTTTGCTTCCAGGAAAACAAGGTCTGTGATAGAGTAGAGCAACTTAAAGATTCTTTCTTGGTAAGAAATTGTGTTGTTACCAAGAATCGTTAGATAATTATTGTTGAAGCAGATACAAAAAGAAAAGAATATTTCTTTAAAGATCACCAGGCTTTTAACTGACAGTCATCCGGGTGGCAAATCACTTAATTTCCCAGAACACATTTTTATCGATTAAAATTTATAAGAAAATTATTTAAGCATTAATCAGTCCTCAAAAGAATGTCATGAGTTACATTATTCTAGATATATTCTTGCTCAG
Source organism: Theropithecus gelada (assembly GCF_003255815.1). NCBI lineage: Eukaryota > Metazoa > Chordata > Mammalia > Primates > Cercopithecidae > Theropithecus > Theropithecus gelada. The sequence continues at coordinate 148,342,316 of NC_037669.1, forward strand.
ATCAGGTTTGGAACGACTTGCTCTTTTTCAAATAGCAATTACATGTTTTCTTCTATCTTGCCTCCCTCTAACTCCTTGAGTTTGATGATCATATCTGGTCCTCTGTCATATGGCCAGTAACTCCAGAAATTGCAGAGACCTCAATTTTCAACTTAGTGGGGACTCAATAGATACACGTTGAATAAATAAGTATTTAGTAGTACAGATACTGCCAATGAAGTACTACTTTGGCCATATAACCTTGAATTTTGTGGCTCAGCCCTTACTAAAAATGTACTTCTAAGAAATTTCATCAGGAATTTCTAACTTATAGTTCAACATGTGAAGAACTTAAAAGTTGCTACTTTGTCCTAAAAACAACAGAAACCTAAACAAACGGAAAAAAGTCAGCAACTCTTCTTGGACCCATCAGAGAAGTGAAGTCACAGGGCAAATTGCTGCTCTGAGAATTGGGGAGAGAGGCAGATGTAGAGAATCACAACATACTACAGCAGGAACCCCTGAGCAGAAACTGCCACAGGAACCAGTGCTGGTGTAGAAAAATTTAAGCTGTAATTGATGCATTACTGGAAGCTCGGCATGGGCAAGTCTGAGAGAGAAAAACTTCAGGGGCCCCACATTTTTGTGAGTTTTACTTCCAGGATCTCCACTAGATTCTCACAGTAAATATTGAAGAAAGGTATCCTCATGGTTTGGCAAGAAGGGAAAAGTTACAATTTTGAGATATGCCATAACAGTCTGTTCTTAACAAGACCTGTCCTTAGGAGAACTAACGTTACCAGAGCCACACTTGTTGAGGTTTTATCAGAGCATTACCTGAGGGAAGGGAAGGGAAAGATGAAACTCCTGTACCCTCTAAGATGGGAAAAAACCGAGAAGTACTGGTGAAGTTCATAGTCCAGACACAGGTTCACTAAAAGAATGAGACTTAATGATAGGACAATTGAACACTTCCCCTCCAACAAATGTCCCATCACTACATCACTAAAGGCCTATTTATGCCCATTCCTTTTACCTAGTATATCATGTCTACCTTTCAACAAAAATTTATAAAGCATACTAAAAGGCAAAGTGCACACTTTGGAGAGACTAAACAAGCATAAAAACCACAGTCAGATCTGACAGTAATGTTACAATTATTTGTCCATGTATTTTTTTAAACTATGATTAGTATACTAAGGACTTTGATGGAAGAGGTAGACATCATACAAGAACAGATGAATAATATAATTAGACAGATGAAAATTCTAAGAATAAAATGAGAGCAAAAAAAAAAGCTGTAATAGAAATGAATTATTTTGATGATTTCATTAGTGAACTGGGCATGGCTAAGGAAAAACTATTCAGAACTTGAGGATATGACAATAGAAACCCAAAAATTGAAAAAAAGACTGAAAAAAGAATCCAAAACAGAATATCCATGTAGAAAAAAGACTGGGGAAAAAAAAAAAAAAACAGACCAGATTGGCCAAGAACGGTGGAACAACTACAAAAGATGTAGCATATGTGTAATGAAAATACAAGAAGGACATGTAAAAGAGAAACAGCAGTATTTAGAAGCAATAATTACTGAGAATTTCCTCAAATTAATGTCAGATAACAAACTACAGATCCAGGAAGCGCAGAGAACACCAAATAGGATAAATGCAAATGAACAAAGGAACAAAAACAAAAATGCATTTGTTAGTCTTATACAAATTTCAGAAAATCAAAGCCAAAAAATCTTTAATATTTCTATATTATAGTAGATGTGTATACTTACTAGGTACATTAGATATTGTTACAGGCATGCAATGCATAATAATCACATCACGGAAAATTGGGTATCCATCCCCTCAAGCCTTTTAGTTGTTTTTAATTGTACAGCTAGGCTTGGTGTGGTATATCACACCTGTAATCCCAGAAATTTGGGAGGCTGAGGCAGGCAGGTCATTTGATCACAGGAGTTCAAGACCAGGCTGGGCCACATAGAAAGACCACGTCTCTATAAAAAAATACAAAAATTAGATGAGCATGGTGGCACACGCCTGTGGTCCCATCTAATTGGGAGACTGAGGTAGGAGGATGGCTTGAGCCTGAGAGCTTGAAATGGCAGTAAGCTGTGATCATGTCACTGCACTCTAGCCTGGGCTGTTTAACAGAGCAAGACCCTGTCTCAAAAAGTAAAATAGAATATACAATTAAATTATTATTGACATAGTCACCCTGTCATGCTATTAAATACTAAGTCTTACTATTCTTTTAAACTTTTAAACCCATTAACCATCCAAGCATCTTTCCAGTCCCCTTCCTCCACTATTATTCCCAGCCTCTGGTAACCATTCTTCTACTCTCTATCTCCAAATGTTTTATTGTTTTGATTTTTAGATCCCACAAATAAGTGAGAACGTGTGATGTTTGTTTTTCTGTGCCTGACTTATTCCACTTGACCTAATGACCTCCAGGTTTGTCTATGTTGTTGCAAATGACAGGATCTCATTCTTTTTATGGTTGACTAGTATTCCATTGTGTATAAGTACCACATTTTCTTTATCCATTCATCTGTTGATGGACACTTAGGTTGCTTCCAAATCGTACCTATTATGAACAGTGCTGCAATAAACATGAGAGTACAAATATCTCTTTTGACATACTGATTTCCTTTATTTTGGGTATATACCCAGCAGTGGGATTGCTGGAACATGTGGTAGCTCTATTTTTCTTTTCTTTTTTTTTTTTTTTGAGGAACCACCTAACTTTTCTTCATGGTGGTTTTAGTAATTTACATTCCTACCAACAGTATTCCCTTTTCTTCACATACTCACCAGCATTTGTTATTGCCTGTCTTTTGTATAAAAGCCATTTTAATGAGGGTGAAATCATATCTCATTTTAGTTTTGATGTTCATTTCTCTGATGATCAATGGTATTGAGGACCTTTTGTTATGCCTGTTTGCCATTTGTACGTCTTCTTTTGAGAAATATCTATTCAAATCTTTGGTCCATTTTTAAATCCAATTATTAGATATTTTCCTGTACAGTTGTTTGAGCTCCTTATATATTCGGTTATTAATTCCTTGTCAGATGAGTAGTTTGATGAGTTTACTTTGTTGATTGTTTCCTTTGCCATGCAGAAGGTTTTTAACTTGCTGTGATACCATCTGTCAATTTTTGCTTTTGTTGCCTGTGCTCGTGGGGTATTACTCAAGAAATTTTTGCCCACACCAATGTCCTGGAGAGTTTCCCCAATGCTTTCTTGTAATAGTTTCATAGTTTGAGGTCTCAGATTTAAGTCTTTAATCCATTTTGATTTCATTTTTGTGTAAGGTGAGAGATAGTACTCTAGTTTCATTCTCCTACATATGGGTATCCAGTTTTCCCAGCCCCAGTTATCGAAGAGACTGTCTTTTCCCCCAGTGTATGTCCTTGACACCTTTGTTGAAAATGAATTCACTGTAGGTGTGTGAATTTTTCTTCTGAATTCTCTACTCTGTTCCATTGGCCTATGTATCTTTATTCCAGCACCATGCTATTTTGGTTACTATAGTTTTGTAGTATAATTTAAAGTCAGATAATGAGATTCTTCCAGTTCTGTTCTTTTTGCTCAAGATAGCTTTGGTTATTCTGGGTTTTTTGTTTGTTTGTTTTGTTTTTTTTGTTTTTTTTTTGTGATTCTTTATAAATTTTAGGATTAAAAAAATTCTGTGAAGATGTCATTGGTATTTTGATAGAGGTTGCATTGAATCTGTAGATTGCCTTGAGTGGTATGGACATTTTAACAACATTGATTCTTCTAATCCATGAACATGGAATATTTTTCCATTCTTTAGTGACCTCCTCCATTTCTTAAATGTTTCATAGTTTTCACTGTAGAGATCTTTCACTTCTTTGGCTAAGTTGATTCCTAGGTAATTTTATGTGTGGCTATTGTAAATGGGATTATTTTCAGATTGCTCTCTGTTAACACGTAAAATTCTGTGGATTTTTGTATGTTGATTTTGTATCCTGTAACTTTACTGAATTTGTTTATGAGTTCTAATCGTTTTTTGTGTGGAGTCTTTAGGTTTTTTCAAATATAAGATATCATCTGAAAACAAGCATAATTTGACTTCCTCATTTCCTCTTATCTGTTTACTCTAGCTAGGACTTCCAGTGCTATGTTGAATAACAGTGGTGAAAGTGGTCATCCTTGTCATACTCCAGATTTAGAGGATAGGCCTTCAGTTTTTCCATTCAGTATTATACTAGCTGTGGGTCTGTCATATATGGCTTTTATTCTGTTGAGATAGGTTTATTCTATACACAGTTTTTTGAGGATTTTATTATGAAGAGATACTAAACTTTATTAAATGCTTTCTTGAAATCAATGATACAGTTTTTGTCTTTCATTCCTTTGACATGGGGTATCACATTGATTGATTTGCATATGTTGAATTAACCTTTCATCCTTGGGATAAATCCCTCTTGGTCATGATGAAATATCTTTTTAATGTATTGCTGAATTTGGTTTGCTAGTGTTTTGTTGAAGATTTTTGAAACAATATACATTAGAGATATTGGCCTGTAGTTTTCTTTCTTTGATGCATCTTTGGTTTTAGTATCAAGGCAATACTGGCCTCAGAGAATAGGTTTGGAAGTATTCCCTCCTCCTCTATTTTTCAGAATAGTGTGAGTAGGTTGGTATTAGTTCTTTAAATTTTTGATAGAATTCAACAGTAAAGCCACTGGGTCCTTGACTTTTCTTTGCTGCAAGACTTTTTATTACAGCTTCAATCTCATTATTTGCTATTGGTCTGTTCAGGTTTTGAATTTCTTCATGGCAGTTTTGGTAGGTTGTATGCATCCAGGAATTTATCCATTTCTTCTGGATTTTCCAATTTATTGGCATACAGTTGCTCATAGTAGCCACTAATGGTTCTGTGAATTTCTGTAGTATCAGTTATAAAGTCTCCTATTTCATCTCTGATTTTATTTATTTGGGCCTTCTCTCTTTTTTCTTCATTTGCTTAAAGGTTTGTCAATTTTCTTTATCATTTCAAAAACCAACTTTCTGTTTCATTGATCTTTTATATTGTTTTTTCATTTCAAATTCATTTGTTTCTGCTGTAGTCTTTATTATTTCTTTTCTTCTACTAATTTTGGGTTGAGTTTGCTCTTGCTTTTCTAGGCCATTGAAATGCATCTTTAGGTTATTTATTTGAAGGTTTACTTTTTTGATATAGTCACTTATAGCTATAAATTTCCATCTTATTACTACTTTTGTTGCACCCCATACAGTTGGGTATGTTGTGTTTCCATTATCATTTATTTCAAGAATTTCTTCAATTTTTTTTAAATTTCTTCATTGGCCCACTGGTCATTAAGGAGCATATTATTTAATTTTCATATGTTTGTATACTTTCCAAAATTCCTCTTTTCATTGATTTCTAGTTTTGTCCCATTTTGGTCAGAGAAGATGTTAGATATTATTTCATATTTGGAATGTTTTAAGACTTATTTTGTGACCTAACATATGGTCTATTTTTGAGAATGATTCATGTGCTGAGGAGACAAATGTGTATTCTGCAGTCATCGGACAAAATGTTCTGTAAATATTTATTAGGTCCACTTGGTTTATAGTGCTGATGAAGTCCTACATTTCTTTGTTGATTTTCTATCTGGGAAATCTATCCCATGCTAAAAGTGAGCTATTGAAGTCTCCAGCTATTATTATATTGGGGCATATCTCCCTGTTTAGTTCTAATAATAATTGCTTTATATATCTAGGTACTCTAGTGTTGGGTGCATATATATTTACAATCATTATATCCTCTTGCTAATTGACTCCTTTATCAATGACCTTTTTGTCCTTTGTCTCTTCTTACAGTTTTTCTTGAAATCTATTATTTTCTGGTAGAAGTAGAGCTATTCCTGTTCTTTTCTGGTTTTCATTGACATAGAATATCTTTATCCATCTCTTTATTTTCATTATCTGTGTATCTTTATATGGTGAAGGGTGTTTCTTGTAGGCAAGAGATCATTGGGGTTTGTTTTTCAACTATTCAGCCATTCTGTATCTTTTGATTGAAGAGTTTACTCCATTTACATTCAATGTTATTATGGATAAGTAGGGGCTTGTTCCTTTTATTTTGTTATCTGTTTTCTTGCTATTTTGCAGTCTTTCCTTTCTTCCTGTCTTCCTTTTAGTAAGGTGATTTTCTTTGGTAGTGTGCTTTAATTTTTTGCTTTTTATTTTTTGTGTATCCATTAGATGTTTTTCCGTTTTAGATTACCATGAGGCTTGCAAATACAATCTTATTACTCATTATTTTAAACTGATGACAACTTACCACTGATTGTGTAAACAAATATGCCAAAAGAAAATGAATAAAAACTCTACATTTTCAGTTCTTCCACTGATTTTTAACTTTTTGTTGTTTTTCTTTGACTTATTGTACTGTTTATGTCTTAGAAAGTTGTTGTAGTTATTATTTTTGATAGGTTCGTCTCTTAGTATTTCTACTGAAGTCAAGAGATGTTAACACACCATAATTACAGTGTTATACTAATTTGTGTTTTGCTGCATGCATACTATTACCAATGAGTTTTGTATCTTTAGATGATTTATTCTTGCTCATTAGAGTTCTTTTCTTTCAGATTGAAGTACTCCCTTTAGGATTTCTTATAAGACAGGTCTGGTGTTGATGAAATCCCTCAGCTTTTGTTTGTCTAGGAAAGTCTTTATTTCTCCTTCATACTTAAAGAATATTTTTGCCAGATATACTGTTCTAGGGTAACAGTTTTTTCTTTCAGCAATTTAAATATGTCATGTTACTCTCCTAGTCTGTAAGGTTTCCACTGAGAAGCCTGCTGCCAGATGTATGGGAGTTCCATTTTATGTTATTTGTTTCTTTTCTCTTGCTGCTTTCAGGGTCCTTTCTTTATCCTTAACTTTTAGGAGTTTGATTATTGAATGCCTAAAGTTAGTCTTCTTTGGGTTAAATCTGCTTGGTGTTCTATAACCTCTCTGCACTTTAATGTTGATATCTTTCTCTAAGTTTGAGAAGTTATTATCTTTGAATAAACTTTCTACCCCTGTCTCCTTCTTTACCTCCTCTTTAAGGCCAATAGCTCTTAGATTTGTGCTTTTGAGACTATTTTCTAGATCTTGTAGGTGTGCCTTATTGTTTTATATTATTTTTTATTTTGTCTCCTCTAATGATGTATTTTCAGATAGGCTGTCTTTGAGCTCATTAATCCTTTTGCTTAATCATTTCTGCTACTAAAAGACTTGCTTTTTTAGCACTTCAATTACATTTTCAGCTCTAGAATTTCTGCTTAATTCTTTTTAATTATTTCAATATTTTATTTAAATTTATCTGATCTGAATTCCTTCTCTGTTATTTTGAATTTGAGTTTCTTCAACAGATCTATTTTCAGTCATCTGTCTGAAAAGTCATATATCCCTGTTTCTCCAGGATTGGTCCCCAGTGACTTCTTTAGTTCATTTGGTGATTTCATGTTTTCCTGAATGGTGTTCATGTTTGTAAATGTTCTTCAGTGTCTGGTCATCAAAGGGTTACTTTATTGCAATCTTCACGTCTGGGCTTGTTTGTGCCTGTCCTTCTTTGGAAGGCTTTGCAGGTATTCAAAGGGACTTGGGCTCCAAGCCCAATAATGCTGTAGCTTTTGCAGATGCATAGAGGTACTGCCTTCATGGTCTTGGATAAGATCCGTAAGAATTCTTTGGATTGCCAAGCAGAGACTCTTGTTCTTTCTCCTAATCATATGGAGTCCCTCTCTCGGTGCTAAGCCACCTGGAACTGGGGGTGTGGTGATGCAGGCACTCTTGTGGCCACCACCACTGGGAGCTTGCTGGGTTAGCACACCACTGACCCTTTTCCAAAGCCCTTCCCTTTAGGGTGGTGAGTTCCCCAGGCCCTAGGCATGTCCAGAGATGCTGCTTAGGGTGGTGAGTTCCCCAGGCCCTAGGCATGTCCAAAGATGCTGCCTGGGTGGCAGGGTTGGAGTAAAAAACCTTAGAAATTTACTTAATGTTCTATTCTACAGCAGCTTATCTGGCACGCAAACCACCATATAAAGACCTTCTCACTCTTCCCTTCCCTTACCACAGGTAGAAAAGCCTCTCCCTGTGACTGCCACCACTCATCAACAGGAAGTTCTGCCAGGCCACTGCCAGTATTCATGTGGTTTGTGGTAAATGTTGCTAAGCCTCGGACTCACCCTTTAGAGTTGTGTGCTCCCCTCTTCCCATGGCATGTCCAGAAATGCTGTCCAAAAGCCTAGGCCTGGACTTGGTGACCCCGAGAGCCTGTGTGTTACTCTACCCCACCGTGGCCTAGCTGGCTCCTAGGATGCAGGACAAAGTCCCTTTACTTTCCTTCTGCTTTTCTCAAACAAAAGGAGTCTTTAATCATAGCCACCACAGCTGAGAATGTACTGAGTTTCTCCTGAAGCCAGCATGTCTCAGAGACCAAGGCCCATGGCATACTCCCTGGGTACTGCTGATGGGTATTCAACGGCCAAGGGCTCTTTAGTCAGCAAGTGATGAATCCTGCCAGGACTAGGTCCTTCTCTTCAAAACAGCAGGTTCCCTTTTGGCCCAGGGTGTATGTAAATTATATCCAGGAGCTAGGGCCTGGAATCAGGGGGTCATGACTCTGCCCAGTACCCTATCCTACTGTAGTTGAGTTGGTATCCAACTCAAGATAAAGTCCTCCTTGCATTAGCAATTCAAGTCTCCTGCCCTTCTTGATATCTCTTTCCACAATAGAAAATTAAAAGCTTTGGGAGGCCAAGGAGGCATATCATGAGGTCGGGAGTTTGAGACCAGCCTGACCAACATGGTGAAACCCCATCTCTACTAAGCATACAAAAATTAGCTGGGTGTGGTGGTGCATGCCTGTAATCCTAACTACTCAGGAGGCTGAGGCAGGAGAATCGCTTGAACCTGGGAGGTGGAGGTGGCAGTGAGCCGAGATCATGCCATTGCACTCCAGCCTGGGTGACAGAGTGAGACTCTGTCTCAAAAAAAAAAAAAAAAAAAAGAAAGAAAGAAAGAAAGTTAAAAGCAGGTACTGTGATTGCTCACCTGATTTTGGGGTCTTGTGACAGTGCTTTTCTGTGTGCAGATAGTTGTTACATTTGGTGTTCCAGCAGTGGGGATGAACAGTGTAGGCTTCTATTCTGCTATCTTGCTCCACACCTCCAAAAAAAAAAAAAAAAATATTCTTGAAAGAAGCTAGATGGGGAAAAACCTTACCTATAGAGGAAAAAAGATAAGAATTACATTAGACTTCCCCCCAGAAACTAAATAAACAAAAGGAATGTAGAATAAATCATCTGTATGAAAGTGAAATATTTAAAAGCATTGAGAGAAGAAAACTATCAACCAAAAATTCTGTAGCTGCAGAATTTTTCTTCACAAGTGAAGAGGAAATAAAGACCCAGACAAACAAAAATTGAGACAATTTGTTGTTAATAGACATGCCTTGCAAGAAATGTTAAAGTAAGTTCTTCAGAGAGAAGGAAAATAATGTAGGTCAGAAACTCAAATCTATATTAAGAAAGGAAAAGCACTGGAGAATGAACAAGTGAAGGTAAAATGAATGTGATACATTCATTGTTTTTATTCTGGATCGAACTAACAAATAAGTTTTTTCAAAATAATAACAAAAAAATAGCAACAATGTATTCAATTTTGTATGCTGATGTGTAAGTAAAATGAATAGCAACAAAGAGGAGACAGGAGAGAAGAATTAGGAATATTTTGTAATTACAAGTTATTTGCACTATCCGTGAAATGTTATAATATTATTTGAAAGTGAACTTGGATTAGTTGTACATTTTTATTACAAACTCTAGGGCAACTACTTTTAAAATGATATAATTGACATGTAAAAAAGAAGACATAATATGCCTAGTAAAACCCACAAAAGGCAGAAATAGTCTGAAAGACAAAGTAGAAAAATAAGAGAAACTAATAGAAACAATAAAAATATGGTAGATATTAATCAAATGATACAATGTCTGCTCTCAGCCTACGGTGAAATTAAACTAGAAATCAATAACAGAGCAATAGCTGAAAAATACAAAAGTACTTGGAGGTTAAGCTACACACTTCTAAATAACATATTGGTCAAATAAATCTCAGGAGAAATTTTTTCAATATTTTGAAATAAATGAAAATGAAAACACAACTCATCAAAATTTGAGGTACGCAATGAAAGTAGTGCTTACAGGGAAATATTTATCATTAAATGTATATGTTAGAGGCCAGGCACGGTGGCTCACACCTGTAATCCCAGAACTTTGGGAGGCCGAGGTGGGCGGATCATGAGGTCAGGAGATCGAGACCATCCTGATTAACATGGTGAAACCCCGTCTCTATCAAAAAATACAAAAAATTAGCTGGGCATGGTGGTGGGCACCTGTAGTCCCAGCTACTTGGGAGGCTCAGGCAGAAGAATGGCATGAACCTGGGAACCTGAGCTTGCAGTGAGCCGAGATCGCACCACTGCACCCCAGCCTCGGTGACAGAGCGAGACTCTGTCTCAAAAAAAAAAAAAAAGTGTATGTTAGAAAAGAAGGAAAATTTAAAATCCACAATCTTGGCTTCTACCTTAGGGAACTAGAAAAAGAAGAGCAAATACAATTCAAGGTAAGCAGAGAAGTAATAAAAATTAGAGCAGAAATGAATAAAATTCAAAAGAGGATATAAATTAGGAACATCAACAAACAAAAGATAGTTTCTTGAAAAGATAAATAAAATTGACAAACCTCTAGCCAGGCTAACTAAAAAAAAAAAAGGAAGAGATGAGACAAATTACAAATATTATAAATAGGAGATATCACTATAGACCTCATAGACACTAAAAAGATAATGAAGGAATATTATGAACAACTCTATGCCTACAAATTTGATAGCCTAGATTAAATGAACTAAATCCTTGAAAGACACAATTGTGAAAATTCACACAAGCAGAAATAGATAATCTGAATAGCTGTATATCTATTAAAGACATTGAATCAATAATTAATAACTTTCCAAAACTGAAAAATTTGGTCCAGATGATTTCATCAGTGACTCCTACCAAAAATTTAAGAAAAAATTACACCAATTTCTCTACAGTCTCCTTCAAACAGAGAAACAAAGGCAATACTTTTTAAAATTGCTCGAAATTCTCTACAATCTCCTTCAGAACAGAGAAACAAAGGAAATACTTTCTAATTCCTTCTATGGGGCAGCATTAACGTACTACCAAACCCAAAGATATTATAGGAAATGAAAACTACAGACTAATATCTCTCAGCAACATCAATGCAAAAACCTCCAATAAAATATTAGTACATTGACCAAGAATGAATATAAAACATTATACATAACAGCCAACTGGGATTTATTTTTCCCTAGGTATCTAAGACTGTTTCAACATTGACAAATCAATTAATTTAATTCATCACATTAACAGACTAAAGAAGAAAAATCATTTGACAATATACATAGATGCAGAAAAAGCATCTATCAAAATCCACACCCATTTATGACAAAAAGTTTTAGCAAGTTAGGTTAAAGGGCAATTCTTCAACTTGATAAAGAACATAAAAAAAACACACACACACACACAAAACCTAAAAGCTACAAAAAAACTTAAAAACTATAGCCAACGTCATATGTAACGGTGAGAACTTGAAGCTTTTCTGTAAGATCAGAAACAAAACAAAGTTTTTTTGTTTGTTTGTTTTTGCCACTGCTTTTCAACATCATACTGGAAGTACTAGCTAATTAAGACATACAAGAAAATGAAGTAAAAAGTATTTAGATTGGGCCGGGCGCGGTGGCTCAAGCCTGTAATCCCAGCACTTTGGGAGGCCGAGGCGGGCGGATCACGAGGTCAGGAGATCGAGACCATCCTGGCTAACATGGTGAAACCCCGTCTCTACTAAAAATACAAAAAACTAGCCGGGCGTGGTGGCGGGCGCCTGTAGTCCCAGCTACTCGGAGGCTGAGGCAGGAGAATGGCCTGAACCTGGGAGGCGGAGCTTGCAGTGAGCCGAGATCCCGCCACTGCACTCCAGCCTGGGTGACACAGCGCGAGACTCCGTCTCAAAAAAAAAAAAAAAAAAAAAAAAAAAGTATTTAGATTGGGAAGGGAGAAATACAACCATCTTGTATGTAGATTACACGATCATCTCTATGGGAAATCTGAAGGAATCTGTACTCTTGGAACTAATCAGCAATTATAGCAAGGTTGCAGGATAAAGTTAACATATTAAAGTCAATTGCTTTTCTATTTATGGGCAAAAATTACAAGTGGAATTTGAAACTAAATACACATTATCATTTACATTGGCACCCAAAAATTTATACTTAGGTATAAATCCAACAGAATAATAAAAATATATTATTTTATAATTATATTAATTATTTTTAAATTATAAGTTGCATGTTATACTTCTTTATATTTATAATTTTATAATTATGTGTGAAAAACTATAAACCTCTCATGAAAGATATTAAAGAAGAATTAAATAAATGGAGAGATACTCCATGTTCATGGATAGAAAGATGTAATATTGTCAAGATATCAATTATTTTCAACTTGATCTGTAGATTCAATTTAATCCCATCAAAATTCTGGTAAGTTATTTTGTAAATATTAACAAACTCATTCTAAAGTTTATATGGAGGGGCAAAAAAAAAAAAAAAAAAAAAAAACCCAGAAAGCCAACTTAATATTGAAGGCAGAAACAAAGTCAGAGGACTGACACTATCCAACTTCAAGACTTACTATAAAGCTACAGTAAGCAAGATAATGTGGTATTCGTGAAAGAATAGACAGCTAGATCAATAGAACAGATCAAATGGAACAGAGAACCCAGAAATAAACCCATATAAGTATCACAAACTGATCTTTGGCAAAGAGTGAAAGCAGTACAATGGACCAAAAATAATCTTTTTAAAAACGATGATGGAACAACTGGATATTGGCATGCAAAAAAAAAAAAAAAAAGACTCTAGACACAGAATTTATACCCTTTTCAAAAAAAAAAACAAACGAACGAACAAACAAACAAAAAAAACCTCAAAGTGGTTCATAGACATAAACATAAAACACAAAACTATAAAACTTCTAGAAAATAACAGAAGAAAACCTAAGTAACCTTGAGTATGGCAACGGCTTTTTATATAAAACACCAAAGGCATGATTCATGAAAGAAATAATTGAGCTGGACTTCATTAAAATTAAAAACTTCTGCTGTAAGGAAGGGCAATAAATCTATTCTGTATGCTACTGTATTATGCTACAATGGTTGATACATGCCACTGTGCATTTGCCAAAACTCATAGAATGTACAATATCAAGAATGAACTGAAATTTCAACTATGGATTTTGGGTGATAATGATGTGTTACGGTAAGTTTATCAATTGTATAAATTGCACCACCACTGTGGTTCAGGATGTAGGTAGTGGGGGAGGTTGCACATGTGTGGGGACAGGGGTTATATGGGAAATCTCCATACCTTCTGCTCAATTTTCCTCTAAACCTAAAGCTTCTCTAAAGAATAAAATTTATTCTTTAATAATAATCATCATCATCCCTGTGACACAGAGGTTTTATTTTTTCCTCCTGTGCTTCCATTACCTTTCCTGAACCCAGTCGCCTCCTGAGGTGATAATCATAGATAAGGCCTTTTAATAAAACAGACTAAAAGAAATGCCAAAAGAAGGAAAAATAAAGAAAATTTCTAAACAGAGAATGTAATTACCTTTCAGATATCTCCTAAAATAGGATTGGAAACTTTTTCCATTCCTAGTGCTCTTTCTAATTTAAGACCAACTAGCTGCCTAGTGCTGCAATGTCTGTTGCTCCAGTGATGGATACACTGAAGGTCCTGATTTCATCACAATGCAATATATCAATGCAGCAAAATTGCACTTGTACCCTATGAATATATACAAATAAATAAATTTTAAAAAGACCAACTAGCACCAGAGGCTGAAAAAGAGTTAGAAGAAGGGAGACTCCACAAAAGAAAGTGAAGTCCACATTATATGATCACATTTATATGCAATGTCAAGAATATGCAGATTTGTAGAGGCGGAAAATAAACTAGTGGGGTCCTGGCATTGGAGGGAAGGGGGAGTTAACCAATTGTGATAGCTGAGAAGTATATAGGTTTTAGGAGGAGTTGAGGTGATGAAAATGCTCTAAAATTTATTGTGGCAATGGTTGCACAAGTCTGAATATACTGAAAGCCATAGAAATGTATGTTTTAGGCAGGGTGTGATGGTTCATGTCTGTAATCCTGGCACTTTGGGAGGCTGAGGTAGACAGATGTCCTGAGCTCAGGAGTTTGAGACCAGCTTGGGCAACGTGGTGAGATCCCCATCAGGTTGCAGTGAGCCAAGATCACGCCACTGCACCCCAGCCTGGGAGACAGAGCAAGACTGTCTCCAAAAAAAAAAAAAAAGAATTTTATGCTTTAAACAGGCTGACTTTATGGCATGTAAATTATACCTCAATAAAGTTGCCACACACACAAAAAAAGTGGTAATTGAGGCAAACCAACAGTGAAAATGACCAAATGACCAAGGGATGGCAGGAAGGGGGAGGACCAAGAGAAAGAATCAAAAACAAAGAGTTTGCTTGCCAAATTCCAACCTCAGAGGGGTGGCCACATGGAGATACTTTGACAATTTAAAAATTCGGCTTCAAGTGTTTCAGGAACTGCAGAAAAATGAGAGTCAAGAAGCCAATCCTAAATCTCAGTTCCCCTATGAAGTATGTAGGGCTTGGATTAATCAACCTGAACCAAAATAAAAGACACTTTTCCACATGATATTCAATGAACTCTATCTAACAATGCAGTTGTTTGCTACCAGCCTCCTTTTATTATAAAGGGAGTACCTTTAAACTCAAAATAACAAGTTACCTATATTTTAATCCTTCTTGATATTTTATATTTTAACATAGGATCAAACGTGAACCTCAGAGAGCTGTGTACCCAGACTGTATATTCTTTTTGACCACATAAAGTTTAATTTAATTGTTTTTTGCCATTATGTCATCTGCTTCTATTGAAGAATGCATTGAAAAAATATCCCTTGAAACTCAACATCATCTTTTTTGGAGGAGTGGTTTCCCCAAAGCATGTCCATGGATTTGACTACATCAAAAGCATCTGAAGTTCTTGGCCAGACATGGTGGTTCACACCTGTAATCCCAACACTTTGGGAGGCTATGGTGGGCAGATCACTTGAGGCCAGGAGTTTGAGACCAGCCTGGCCAACATGGCAAAACCCCGTCTCTCTTAAAAATACAAAAATTAGCTAGGTGTGGTGGCATGCTCCTGTAGTCCCAGGTACTTGGGAGGCATGAGAATCGCTGGAACCTGGGAGGCAGAGTTTGCAGTGAGTGGAGATCGTGCCATTGCACTCAAGCCTGGGCAACAGAGTGAGACTCTATCTCAAAATAATAATAATAATAATAATTGAGGCTCTTGTCAAATGCACACATGCAAAGCTACTGAATCATAAGCCTGAGACTGTCACTTAGGATTATGATTCTATATGCTAACATATAATTCTGTATATTAACAAGGACCTCTTCTATACATATCCCAGTTGAAAACCACTATGACATATCACATATCTCTCCTTTGTAAGAAACCATGAGAAACATCTCTGATATAGTTTGTATATGTGTCCCCACTCAAATCTCATGTTGAATTGTATTTCCCAAGGTTGGAGGTGGAGTCTAGTGTGAGGTGATTAGATCATGGGGGTGGATTGCTCATGAATAGTTTAGCACCATCCCTCTTGGTATCATCCTCATGATAGTAAGTGAGTTCTTGTAAGATCTGGTCATGTAAAAGTGTAGCGCTTCCCCTCTCACTCCCTTGCCCCTGCTCACACCACTTGAGATGCCTGCTCACCCTATGCCTTCCACCATGATTGGAAGCTTTCTGAGGCTTCCCCAGAAGCAGATGCCACTATGCTTCCTGCACAGCCTGCAGAACCATGAGCCAATTAAACCTCTTTTTAAAATAAACTACCCAGTCTCCAGTATTTATTTATAGTAATGTAAGAATGAACTAATACAATCTCTTACTTCAATTCTAGGAATAACTGTCCAAAGTACCTCACCTCCACTTATGCTACAGCGAGCATTTCCACACACAGTACTTAGAGATACAATGAGTTTTGTAGTTGACTATTCTTTTTAATTCACCTACAGGAAGATTAGAATCCAATTTTCCACCTCTTTATATTTGATGTGCTGGTCTTGGACTAAGTTCATTTTCCTCTTAGTCCAATTACTTCAAATTATTTTAATTTGTTAGTTATCTAAGTCACCTCAAATACTTTTTGCAACAAGGGGGTGTAAATAAGTTATTAAGAAAGATCTTTAACAGTCCAAAGCATCAGGATCCTGTAGTCAAGGAACCAGAAGCTCATTTACAGAGTCAGTTGCCTGTATGCGTTACAGTTTCCTGTCCCCAGGGGACAAGTGTACATCATCCTTCTCTGAGGAGCAGAAATGCAGACTGTTTATTTTTCAGTTATTAGCCATAGTATTAGTAATGGAGACACTGTCAAAGCTTTACCTGAAACACCCCTACATTTTTAGAAGGAGCTAAAGCCCAGAAATAATAACTAGTTGGCTCAAAATTGTTCCTAGAATGAGAAAGCTGGGATAAGAAAGCAGGCCTCTTGATTCTTCACCTATTCCTTTTCTTACCATACTATACCCATAGCACTTCCCAATTTGCTAATTTCTAGGGATAATTCAAGGAGGGTTATTGCTTCTTATTGCAAGTGCTCCTGTATTCTAAACAGTAACCTGAGGGATGCACTCTGGATGACCCAAGACTTAAGCACTAAGAAGACACCCTCTGTTTCTTGCTTTCTGGGGTTAGTTCATGAAAATAGCTAGAGCAGAGGGAACAATGACCAGGTGATGAATAGCCCAATAATCTACAAAACATTGGTTCATTTCCCACTGGGTTAGTCTGGCCTTTCTCCATATTATCTCTAAAATTCCAATCTCTACCATCCTTTCAGTGAGAGCATCTCTTAGAAATTTGAGAATCCTCTTATTTCTATGGAGAAACTCAGTATGACATGAGCATGTTCAAAGAAAAGACAGTTCTTTGAAGAAAATTTTATTGATGAGGGTTTTTTCCCCCTTAAGAAACATGAAAGGTTTGGTCTAAGAAACCCAGGTATTAGACAGAATCATTTATACCTTGGGGTTCCCAGAAACCACAGTGTATGCAAAGTCACAACACTCAGAAGGGCCATTTATTTATATTATATGTCAATTAGTAATACGCAGATGTCCTCAAATTGGTTGTGGTTATATATTGCAATAATTTCTAATCCGTTACTCATAAAATGACTAATGAAATTACAAAATACAGCAACAGATCTGATTCCTCTTGAGTCACTCTGCTCCTATTCTTGCTCATTTGCTATTTTTTTCTCCACACACACACACACACACACACACACACACACATTTTCAGCAATTCAGTCACTCAGAGCCGCAGCAGTTTAGAGATCAAAGTTTCTACATTTCCAGTTTGAAGTTTCCTTAAATAATTAAACCTAATCTAAAAATAACTTAATGTTTCATAAATCTTATTTGCATTCTTCAGCCACATTCTACCTGGTTCATTAAGTGGGGAAGGATGCCTAGATAGTATAAGAAATAAACCACCAACAAGCCAAATTAAAGATAATGTTAATTTGTAACAATTGTTCAGTTAGTTGGATTTAGTTATTGTGATTCCAGAATGTATGCAACTGAATATAGGGCCAACCGTAGGGTTCCTGGTATGCTTCTTTGACTGATCATGTTTTGGGCTGTGGTGTCAGTTTACTTTCCTGAGCCTGAAGGGAAATATTGCAAATGTGACCAAGTTAGGCAAGTTACCTTAATTCTCAGAGCTTCAATTTCCCCATCTACTAGTTTCTTAGCTTTCAAGTCTATAGTGAGAATTAAAGATAATAGGTGTCTGGCCAAGTGTGGTGGCTCACAGCTGTAATCCCAGCACTTTGGGAGGCTGAGGCGGGCAGATCATCTGATGTTAGGAGTTTCAGACCACCCTGGCCAACATGGTGAAACCACATCTCTACTAAAAATACAAAAATTAGCCAGGTGTGGTGGTACACGCTTGTAATCCCAGCTACTCCTGAGGTGAGGCAGGAGAATCACTTGAACCCAGGAGGTGGAGGTTGCAGTGAGCTGAGATCACACCACTGCACTCCAGCCTGTGTGACAGAGCAAGACTCTCTCTCGGTGGGGGGTGAGGGGGAAAGATAATAGGTATCACTTACTTAATATAGTGCCTGGTACATAATAGGAAGTTGGTATTGTTATTAATAATAACAGAGGGGCTCTTGTTCTATGATAAAAGAAACTAGTTTTGTAGCACAATTAGAACAATTATAATAACCACAAACTACTTTTCATATCACTCTACAAGCAACATCATTTTACCTGAAATTCTCTAGAAATCATTAAACAATTCCAGAATATTTACACCTTTAATTTTCTGGAAACGTATGCCCTGGGAATATAGAATATTGAAACTTTTTAAAAAATATTGTGGTGCCTCACATCTGCTCCAATAAATTAATGTTATCTTGATTGACACTTTTGGTGGAGGCAAATGTAGGAACCGATGAATAAATTGATCCAATAACACATTAGCAAAATTCTGTGTTTTGATATCTTTAACACACTTTGAAACATGTCAAGTTTGTATTCCTCCTTTCTGGTTGTGCATGGTCAGTTACTGACCTTCATCTGGCACTTTGAATAATAGAACATGTGTCACTAAAAAGGTCTTTTTATGTTAGTCCTGAGCAAGCTTTGATGCTGTGGCTGCTCACTTTCTTCATGTGAGTGGCACAAATGGGAGGACTAGTGTGAATGATTGCAAGCTGTCTAACTTAACAACCTAGGGAGGTAACACAATTGCAACAAAAGAAAAATTTTGTACAGCTTTTCATGGGTGAGTTATACTATCTATAAAGATGGAAATAGTTACATATTTCTTTATATTTTTGAGACTAAAAAAGCTGTAACAACAACAAAAAGGATCACAAAAATTCAATCAATGTATCCATTGGTTCCATTGGTTTTTGTTTTGTTTTGTTTTGTGCGATGGGGCGATCTCAGCTCACCACAACCTCTGCCTCCTGTGTTCAAGCAATTCTCCTGCCTCAGCCTCCCAAGAAGCTGGGATTACAGGCATGTGCCACCAAGCCTGACTAATTTGGATTTAAGATGGGGTTTCTCCATGTTGGTCAGGCTGGTCTTAAACTCCCGACCTCAGGTGATCTGCCTGCCTCGGCCTCCTGAAGTGCTGGGATTACAGGCTTGAGCAACGGTGCCTGGCTAAATGTGTCCATTTTTATCTCCTGGTTCATCTAGTATTCAAAGACAAAAGACTGATAATGCACATCGCAATACTCTGTGGTTCTCTTACTTGGGTATATTCCCAGAAATTGATGTCTCTAAAATCAAAAGCACTTAAGAGCTATTAATGTTAAATAATATTAGGGTATCATATTAGTCATTTTGTGCTGTCGTAAATACCATAGAATAGGTGGCTTAAACAACAGAAATGTATTTCCTCATACTTTTGAAGGCTGGGAAGTCCGAGACCAAGATGCCGTCTGATTTGGTTCCTAGTTAGGGTTTTCTTCTTGGCTTGTAGGCAGCTTCTTTCTTCCAGTGCCCTCTTTTTTGTTTCACTTTTATTTTAGTTTCAGGGGTACATGTGCAAATTGGTTCTATAAATAAATTGTGTGCTGTGGTGGGTTGGTGTACACATTATCTTATCACACCGGTAATAAGCATAGTATCCAATAGGCAGTATTTCCATCCTCCTGCCCTCTACTCTCAAGTAGGCCTAGGTATGCATTGCTCCCTTCTTTGCATCCATGTGTACTCAATGTTTAGCTCCCACTTATAACTGAAAACATGTATCCTCTTCTTATAAGGCCACCAAACCTATCAGATTAGGTCCCTACCCTAATGGCTTCATCTAACCTTAATTACTTCCTAAAAGCCCTATCTTCAAAAACCATCACATTGAGGATTAAGACTTAAACATATGAATTTTGGGAGGACACAATTCAGTCCATAGCAAACATATTTTTAATGCAAAAAAAAATTAATAGATTAGGAACAGAGGGCAAGCAAAGTGAGGGAAGAAGAGGAATTTTACATGGTGTAAAGAGTAAATATTGGTGTCTCTGTTTTTCAGTTACTGAAGAATGAGCTGCCCTTAAGTTTACAGACTTAAGTTTTAGTACTAGGAATAACCATTAAATAAGAAACGTTTCCTGGCAAGCTGTCCCACAGAAAGGTGTGAACTAGCATCCTTCTCACAAGTTTCCACAGAATTCTCGGCTAACTGGCATTGTTATAGCAACCAGAGTGCCGATGGAAGCAGTCATGGCCTTCGTAATCAAGTATCACTATGGCAACAGGAGCCTCTGGAAAGTAAAAGAAAAAAAAAAATCTTAAACTGTCAACTGGAATCAAAGACGTTTGAAAAGGAAAAAAGGCGGAGGCTGAAATGAACACGAGGCTAGAGCAAGGGCCAGAGCAAAGAGAAATGATTGTACAGAAGCTGAACAAACAAGAGAGAAGGGAAACAATAAGCCAAACAGAGGGCAGAGACGTGGCTCGCATTAAGAAAGAGCAAGGCAGGAAGAAACGCGGAAACAGAATAGTCAAAGCCATGTTCAAATGAGAAGATTCATAATGTTTACCAATTTTAATAGCCAGGGTCAGATAAGCATGGAATGTTAAAGTCTATGTTGAAACTCTCTAGAATGCTAATAGAAGTATTGAAGAGATATTTAGAATGAGGCCACGAGATAGTAAGAAAGAGGAAAACCATTTGTGGAGTGCTTTTGGAATAGCATCCTGCTGACTAGGAATTCTTGTAATATTTGGGGTTCAAAAGCACCACATTTGAATGTGAGTCTTCCTTTATTGGACAGTGTAATTGCTTCAGACAAGGGCAGATTGCCATTTGGTCCATTACAAATATATGTTTTCTTCATTAAAGGATCTTAATGGATTTTTTTTCCATGAAACAATTAAGGGAATTACTCTAATACTATTAAAAAGTAAGTGGCAATGTCATTTGGAATAAAACATCTTCACCTGATATTTTCTATGTTTTATTATCGGTTAGACAGGACTGAAGTTTTTATGGCCCAGTATTAACTTTTTGGGAAGGGAAAATATATTTTTTATTAAAAGATGCCACTAAAATGTCAATACTTCATTTGTATAATTAAGAAATGATTTTCATAAGAGATTTCAAAAGGAATGAAAATAGAAATTATAGGTGCAGTCATAAATAGTCAAGAGAAAAATAACACAAGTTTGAGATTAAAGCATAGAAATAAAACCAGCAGTCTGGGTGCTTTGCAGAAATCTGGTCCCACAAATTATAATAGGATTTTTTTTTTTTTTTTTAGGCGGAGTCTCTTTCTGTCGCCCAGGCTGGAGTGTAGTGTTGTGATCTCAGCTGACTGCTGGCTGTGCCTCTCAGGTTCACGCCATTATCCTGCCTCAGCCTCCCGAGTAACAGGTGGCCGCCACCATGCCTGGCCAATTTCTTTCTTTTCTTTTTTTTTTTTTTTTTTGTATTTTTAGTAGAGACAAGGTTTCACCGTGTTAGCTAGGATGGTCTCGATCTCTTGGCCTCATGATCCTCCCACCTCGGCTTCCCAAAGTGCTGGGATTACAGGCATGAGCCACTGCACCCCGCCTATAATAGGATTTTTTTTTTTTTTTAAATGACAGGCATTTCTTTCACTGTATTTTGGGTGTGATTTGCTAACATGGCAAAGGGTGGTTTGAGGTCATTGTTTCTTCTGCTAAGAATAAGTCCACTGGTTGACAGCCTGGATGAGGAAACCTCTTTAGGAAGGCCCACGTGTTCAGCCAGAGGCACTGCTGACCTGCTTTCATCAGAAGTACAGACCAAGCCACAGATCTCATCACAGAACCATCATCTCTCTGACCTTTGGGATCCATCCCATAAACTTGGGTGCCAACAATGACTGCCTCTTTCTGAGAGTTCATGATTCAAAAACCAGTACAAACCTTTTACTGGATAATCCTCAGTTTAAAATATGTGTTTTTAAAAAATATTGTGGCTATGTTTTTATTTTTTTTTTCTATTTCTCTATAAACATACATACCAAGCATCATTTGTAAAATATGTATAAAACTCAATGAAATACATAAATAAAATGGCCAAAATTCCCAATGTTCTAGATACATGAGAATTGAAATTAAAAAATCAAAGAAACATGATTAGGAGTAAAGTTAGGAAATATACCCTTAAAAACAAGCTTTTTAAAGTAAAACATGTAAACATAAAAGTACCTAAATTATAAATTTGCTACTTGTTGATTTATCACATAGGGAACATACCTGTTTAATCACCTCCCAGATCATAATATGAAACTTAATGTCTTTTCGGTGATTTTCTAATAATATAAGAAAAGAGTTTGACATATTTTGCAATCACATCCATTTACATTGTAAGATGGATAAGCAAAATAAAAATATTGCACTGTGACTGTTAAGAATTTTTTGTACCATGTGCAAAGAGAGACCCCTGCTGGAACTTTTTTTTTTTTTTAATGAGAATGTCTAAACCAACTCAGATGAACTGTATTGTTAAAGAAATGCACAGGTACACCTGAACTTAAACATTAAAAAAAAAAAAAAAAAGCAAAAAAGAAACAGCAATGACTTTGCAAGCTGTAAGATAAAATTTCTGAATACATTTTACCCCAAGACAAAGGAAAATTTTTGTTTGTTTGTTTTTTGAGTGGGAGTCCCGCTCTGTCACCCAGGCTGCAGTGCAGTGGGACGATCTTGGCCCACTGCAAGCTCCGCCTCCCGGGTTCACGCTATTCTCCTGCCTCAGCCTCTCGAGTAGCTGGGACTACAGGCATCCGCCAGCACGCCCGGCTAATTTTTGTATTTTTAGTAGAGACGGGGTTTCACCGTGTTAGCCAGGACGGTCTCAATCTCCTGACCTCGTGATCCACCCGCCTCCGCCTCCCAAAGCTCTGGGATTATAGGCATGAGCCACCGCGGCCAGCTGACAAAGGAAATTTTTAACCTCTCCACAAGAAAATTTCTACAGCAGGGGAGGTTTTGGGGTTTTCCTTGATATTTTTTTCTCTGCTTATTTTCTTTTGATCTCCAAGCTTGAGTAACAATAGGTTCTAACCGTTATCTGCCTGTCTTGACATGTCTGCGGAGGTGGTAATTGACTCCAACGTGAAAACCAGGGTTTCTATAGCTAGATGGATCCATATCACTTACACTTTCTCTACTATGTGACTTGATTTATTCTAGAGTTCAATACTGCATATTCACTCTTTACTGGGATTTTCCTGGTGATGTATTGGGAGTGTGTGGATGTAAAGGATGGAAACTGGATTTCCAGTCTGTCGCTTGTGGTGAGGTGGGCCAGTGAAGACAACAAGCAAGAGAATTTGGAATTGAAGGAATAAATGTAGGGGGTGTTGTCCTGCCTGAAGTAGAAAGGTAAAGCCTGGAACCATTCCCTGTCCCAACTCTGAAGCCCTTGTGAAGGTTTTATTGAGGGTTCCTCAGGCAGAAAATGTGGCATGCCCCGAGGGATTCAGGCGCATAAGACATGGGAATGATAAAACTTTTAGAACCTGAACGACTCTAATTTTATCGAAAGCTCCCCACAAACCCCACTCCATGCATAGCTTCTCTATGTGTTTCCTCTCCCAGAAAAATACTGCAAAAAAGCCCTCCACTCCCCACAAACCCAGGATGCTACCACATTCACATCTCCCTCTCCTTCACCTGGACCACCAGTCATCAAATTCTATTGATCCCCAGTTCTTAACATGTTCTGTATCCATTTATTTCGGCTTCTGAAATGCTCTGGGGCTGCTCCGTGTAGTGGTTAATTTTTCACCTGGACCACCATGGCAGTCTAGGAATTGGTGCCTTGACCTTGTCAATTCTTCACATAGCAGGGATAAAATCATAGCTCTCTTATTATTCAAATATTTCATCTCAGTTCTTTTGAGGTCAAAACGTCTTGGTACAACATAAAAGGCCCTTTCTCATCTGGAAACATCTTAGGGTTTTCATTCTGTCTCTTGGTAGATACTTCCCCACCTTTCTATACGAAGACATTCCTCGCTGCTTGGGGTTTTCTGACGACATCTGCGTATGCTCTTCTAACAGGAATATCCTTTGCCTCTTATTTACCATGCCAACTGCTTATAACTTCCTCATTTTTGAAGATTTTATAATCCTTTGCTTTCAACCCAATGGTTGAAAAGAACCATTTCCTCATGCTACAACTATAACCTCTACATACTTGCTTCGTCACCCCTTTGCCAATTTCTTGAACCTATTTATTTACCTGCCACTTTCTCCAAGCTGGAAGGTAATCTGGGCCACACCTGCTTCTGACTGATATTCTTAGTGCTTAGCCCAGGGTCTGGCTCCTAAAAGGAGCTCCTTAAATACTGGTTAAATGTGTAGTAAGAGGCTTCAAGGACTGAACCCCAGTAATTCTGAAGGAGTGACTGCTAGAGATGTAGACAAGTTTTTGTTGTTTTGGCTAAGAAGTAGCCTAAATTTTATTTTGTGAAAATATATTAATGGCCCTTTTGTTACGCAAAGGTAAAGACAAATTAAATTTCAGAATGTCCAAGCCAGGATATAAAAAAGCTAAGCTGAGCTACATTAGCAAGTGCAGTAGAGTCTCTTCATTTTCATCAGAGTGGCATTGTTGCAGAGATTATCATGGCATTCAAGGGGCATCATGCTGGAGATAGGTTGGGATAAGGATATAATATTCCCCTCCCTTGTGACATAGTTAAAGACACTTATGGGTACAGGCAGTAAGCTGATCTCTAAAACCTGGCATCCCCCTGGGGGTTAAAGAGACAAATGGGCAGCAGACCTGACCAAGGGAAGGAAAGAGAGTTGAAATATAAAGATATTTGCTTCTTCCTTTCTTGTATTTTAATTCCCCTCTGTAAGCTCCAAGCCTTCAGTTGCATTAAGCACTCTAGCTGGTTTCGGTTGAACTTTGGGGAAATATGTGAATGACATTGTTTACTCTTAGGACAAAGCAGCTTAGGAGCAGTCAGGGCATCTCATGATGTCCACTCATCTGGGCTGAAGGAGTGACAGAAAGAGCTCTTTCTACCTCTTACAACATTCTTATAAGAACAAGGAAAAGTGCCCATTCTTCTTCAAAGGTAACTTTTTACTTACCTCTGCCGGGAAATGGATTTGGTATATTAATTTGTTAAAACAAAACTCTTCAGTCCCATCTGCCAGAAAATTGTTACAATAAATCTATGGTGTCTATAATGGAAATGATGCCCCTTATATGTGGTGCCCTTGTGCATTACAGAATCTACATAACCAGACACATTATCTGTGTTAATGAGAGAGACAAAATGCAAAACATTAACATGTCCCGAAGATCCTGAGTACGATTTGAGAGTGAGCCTCCTAATCTTGGCAGGTGAGGGCTGACCAAGAACATTATCATTTCTGTTTACCTGAATGAATGATATCTTTAAACAGTTGCATAATGTGTACATTTTCCCCAGACTAGGCTGCAAAATAGACTGCTAGAGCTATAGTTCAGGACATCTACGGTTACAGGAAAATCCCCTTTGAAGCCAGTCCAAGACCTTTCCCCAGATACTTCTTTACAAAAGAAAGGCCGAGATGTCTAGTCACTTCGTTCAAATCCAAAGAATTAGATTCCTGCTGGTTCTGACTTTAATCTTTCTCTACTTAAAAGATATAAAATATCCAGCATTTTCTGTTTGTATCTGAAACTATCCCCTCTTACTTTGCGGGAAGCAAAGAACTGGAATGCCAAAACCACACAAGGGACCAGTGCGAGGGCTAAGTGTGAGAGTCGGCTCGTTGGCCTGTGGGCTGTGAAATGCAAAAGAGAATTAAATTTTACATTCTGGGATGGGGATGCTAGGAAGAATGAGGCAATATGGAACATGTTTTCTAATGGGAAACATGGGAAAAACAAGCACACTAGAACAAAGGGTCTACAACAGATGAAGACTGACTTGGCAGGGTTAGGAGATGGAAGTGGAGGAAATACCCTGGGGTGACACTGCATAGAGGGAGACACTCCACCCAGAGAAACCCAGGAGCAAGAAGAGAGCCGCTAAGGCCAAGTGGATTCAGAGGGAACATTTGTCACTATTGTGCCTGTTCAAAATCCAAACACTGTTCTTACTTGGGGTTAAGCCAAATAGATGAGAGGCAGGACTCCACCTCTCTTCATAGCATCATAAGTGAGTCAGATGTTCATTTTCCCAGTTCCCTGGCAGTAAGGATGTGGCTTGTAGCCCAGTATCAGCCAACTGACTGCTCCAGCCCAGAAGTTTAAAATTTAGGGATATGACACTAACTTAGCACATGTTCCCCAGGAAACAACGCCTGGGCAAAAAAAGCTTAGATGCCATGTTTTTATTGAGGAGGTGCAATTCCAAGGAAGTGAAAGTGAGAGGGAAAAGGAAAGTGAGACAGAAGGAAGAAAAGGGAAGGAAAAGGGAGAAGGAAAATACAAAGTGGTGCATCACTAGGTTACCCACAGCTCTCAAGCAGACACAATTTGCTGGCTTAGTTATATGAGACATGTCCCTTCGGAGAGCATGGGATCTGTCTTAGTGGCAGCTTCTGGGCAAGGCTCTGTGTAGCTATAAACAGGTTGTTCTAACCCTCAAACTGCTTTGGCTTCTTGATAAAGAAGACATAGTGACAAGATGCTGACCATGCAAAACCCAACTCTGCCCCGGGGGGCCTGATCTCCTACTTCACCTGTGAAGTAGGAGATTGATAAAATAAGAGATTTGATAATGTTTGTGTCATGCGCATCTGTGTGAAGAGACCCTCAAACAGGCTTTGTGTGAGCAATAAAGCTTTTTAATCACCTGGGTGCAGGCGGGCTGAGTCTGAAAAGAGAGTCAGTGAAGGGAGATAAGGGTGGGACCGTTTTATAGGATTTGGGTAGGTAAAGGAAAATTACAGTCAAAGGGGGGTTGTTCTCTGGCGGGGGTCACAAGGTGCTCAGTGGGGAGTTTTTGAGCCAGGATGAGCCAGGAAAAGGAATTTCACAAGATAGTGTCATCGCTTAAGGCAAGGACCAGCCATTTTCACTTCTTTTGTGGTAGAATGTCATCAGTGAAGGTGGGGCAGGGCATTTGCACTTCTTTTGTGATTCTTCAGTTACTTCAGGCCATCTGGGCATATACATGCAAGTCACAGGGGATGGCTTGGCTTGGGCTCAGAGGCCTGACATTCCCGCCTTCTTATATTAATAAGAAAAATAAAACAAAATAGCGTTGAAGTGTTGGGGCAGCAAAAATATTTTTTGGGGGATGGTATGGCGAGAGAATGGGCAATGTTTCTCAGGGCTGCTTCAAGCGGGATTGGGGTGGTGTGGGAACCTAGAGTGGGAGAGATTAAGCTGAAGGATGATTTTTGTGGTAAGGGGTGATATTGTGGAGTCAGTAGAAGAAACATTTGTCATATTGAATGATTAGTGATGGCCTGGATGCAGTTTTGTATGAATTGAAAAACTAAACAGAAGACGCAAGGTAAGAGAAGGAGAAAAAACAGATATTGAAGGACTAAGAATTGGGAGGACCTAGGACATCTAATTAGAGAGTGCCCAAGGAGGTTCAGCATAGCCTTGCCAGCAAAGATTATTTAGTTACTTTAAGAGGGAATTTAGAGTGGCAGTTTGGGATAGCACTAGGAGATATCAGCTGTGATGGCTTAGAGAAACAGTGTAAACCGGCAGTGTAAACACGAGCAGGGCATTTATGAATAGTTGAGAACGGTGAATAGGAGTATGACTAGACAGAAGACAGTAGGGATGAAAGTTTTTTGGGGTGCAGTTTAAGTTGGTCTGGTGTCTGGAATGAGACTGGGACCTAATAAAAAGGAGTGTCCACACAGGAGCTCAAATGGGCTGGAACCTGTAGCATTCCAAGGACAGGCCTGAATTCTGAGACGGGAAAGTGGTAAAAGTATTGTCTAGTCCTTTTTAAGTTGGTGACTGAGCTTGCTGAGGTGTGTTTTTAAAAGACCATTAGTCCGTTCTACCTTCCCTGAAGATTGAGGACGGTAAAGGGTATAAAGGTTTCGCTGAATACTAAGAGCCTGAGAAACTGCTTGGGTGATTTGACTATTAAAGGCTGGTCCGTTATCAGACTGTATAGAGGTAGGAAGGCCAAACCGAGGAATTATGTCTGAAATGACCACGGTGGCCTTCTCAGACCCTGTGGGTGTTATGCCCAGACCGTTTATTCCCCGAAGAAGACCACCAGAGTCCAGAGTCAAAGCTAAGCAGCAAGGATCTTTATTACAGGTTCGAACCTGGAACTCTCCCTCGCTCGCAAAACGAGACGGGCAGGAGAGCTCCCCTACTCAGTCCCGAACAGCGTTATATAGTCTAAGGAAAGTGGGCATAGAATCATTATACAAATTAGATGTATGATTGGCTGGAGTTTGAACAAAGCGATTTGGCAAACTATGATTGGTTCCCGCCATTTCTGATATTTCAGTTCAACCCTTGAGGCGGGAGAGCAGTTTTGCACAAAGGCAGTTAATTATATTGCGTCAGGTTGCCCAACTGGTTTATGGCAGCAAGAGTTTATCTTACTTAAACACGTCTTGTGACCTTGCCTCAGAACTTACAAAATCTCTGGTACGTGCAGAAAAACAGGTACTCACAGAACTTACGAAATCTCTGGTATGTGCAAAGATTAGAGAACAGAACAAAGGGTTTATCAATAGGGTGTAGCGGGGGCGGGGCGGGTACACATCTATCTTTGGGTCCTTTCATGGGAAAGGCCTCTACCCATCCATTGAAAGTGTCTACCTAGACCAAGAGGTATTTTTGTTTTCTGACTCAGGGCATGTGAGTAAAGTCAATTTGCCAGTCCTGGGCAGGGGCAAATCCCTGAGCTTGACGTGTAGGAAAGGGAGGGAGCCTGAAAAATCCCTGAGGGGTAGTAGAATAGCAGATGGAACACTGAGAAGTGATCTCCTTGAGGATAGATTTCCATGATGGAAAGGAAATGAGAGGTTCTAAGAGGTGGGCTAGCGGCTTGTAACCTACATGGAAGAGGTTATGAAATGATGACAGAATAGAATGGGCCTGTGAGGCTGGAAGAAGATATTTTCCTTGGTCTAAGAACCATTTGCCTTGTGTGGGAAGAGATTGATAGGTGGAAGTTTCAGCGGGGGAGTAGGTGGGAGTGGCTGATGTGAAGGAGAAAAACTGCCGTGAGGGATAGAAGTTGGAATGCTAGCTGCTTTTTTAGGTGCCTTATCAGCATAAGCATTGTCCTGAGCAATGGTAGGGGGAAGAAAATAGATTTGGGAAGTTATGAGAACTGTAGAGAGTTGAGCATAGTTTGTGACTTTTAGGGCCTCTAACAGTATTAAAGCAGTGGCAGCCGCTGCGTGCAGACATGAGGGTTAGGCTAAAACAGTAAGGTCATTTGGACAGAAAGGCTATAGGACGCGGTCCCGGCTCTTGTGTGAGAATGCTGTCTGCACTAACCATGCCTAGGAAGGAAAAGAGTTGTTGTTTTGTAGAAGGGATTGGGGTTTGGAAGATTAGCCAGACACGATCAGCAGGGAGAGTAAGTGTGTATTTATGAGAATTATGTCGAGATAGGTAACAGATGAGGAAGAAATTTGGGCTTGACTGAAGTAATGGGGCTGTCCGTGAGGCCTTGCGGCAGTACAGCCCAGGTAATTCGCTGAGTCTGATGGGTGTCAGGGTCAGTCCAAGTGAAAACGAAGAGAGGCTGGGATGAAGGGTGTAAAGGAATAGTAAAGAAAGCATGTTTGAGATCTAGAACAGAATAATGGGTTGTGGAGGGAGGTATTGAGGATAGGAGAGTATATGGGTTTGGCACTACGGGGTGGATAGGCAAGACAATTTGGTTGATAAGATGCAGATCGTGAACTAACCTGTAAGCCTTGTCTGGTTTTAGGACAGGTAAAATGGGGGAATTGTAAGGTGAGTTTATAGGCTTTAAAAGGCCATGTTGTAGCAGGCGAGTGATAACAGGCTTTAATCCTTTTAAAGCATGCTGCGGGATGGGATATTGGTATTGAGTGGGGTAAGGGTGATTAGGTTTTAATGAGATGGTAAAGGGTGACTGATCAGTCACCAAGGAGGGAGTAGAGGTATCCTATACTTGTGGGTTAAGGTGGGGGGATACGAGGGGAGGATGTGAAGGAGGCTTTGAACTGGGGGAAAAGGCGGCAATGAGGTGTAGCTGTAGCCTAGGAATACTCAGGGAAGCAGACAATTTAGTCAAAATGTCTTGACCTAATAAGGGAGCTGGGCAGGTAGGGATAACTAAAAAAGAATGTTGTCGAAATTGGCACCAGAGTTGGGGAGTTTTAAGAGGTTTAGAAGCCTGGCCGTCCGTCAATACCCACAACAGTTATGGAGGCGAGGGAAACAGGCCCTTGAAAAGAAGGTAATGTGGAATGACTAGCCTTCGTATTGATTAAGAAGGGGACGGACCTACCCTCCACTGTAAGTGTTACCCAAAGCGTCTGTGATGGTCCAGGAGGCTTCCAAGGAGATGGGGCAGCGTCAATCTTCAGCCGCTAAGCCGAGAAGCTCTGGAAAGGAGTCAGTCAGAGAGCCTTGGGCCAGAGCTCCAGGGGCTCTGGGAGTGGCTGCCGGGCGAGATGAACAGTTCAATTTCCAGTGGGGTCCCGCACAGATGGGACACGGCTTAGGAGGAATCCCAGGCTGCGGGCATTCCTTGGCCCAGTAGCCAGATTTCTGGCACTTGTAGCAAGCCTCTGGGGGCGGAGGTTCTGGAGGAACCCCTGGCAGCTGCAGTTCAGGCGTTTGGAGTTGTGTGCTGGAGATGTGGCTGGGGTTTGTCTCACAGTGGAGGCAAGGAATTGCAACTCAGAAATAAATTGCTACTTGGCTGCCTCTACTCTATTATTGTACACCTTGAAGACGAGGATCATTAAGTCCTATTGTGGGGTTTGAGGGCTGGAATTTAATTTTTGGAGCTTTATTTAATGTTGGGAGCAGATTGGGTAATAAAATAAAACATATTAAGAATAAGACAGCCTCTGACCTTTCAGGGTCTAGGGCTGAAAATCGTCTCAGGGTTGTTGCTAAACAGGCCATGAACTGGGCTAAGTTTTTTATATTTGATGAAAAAGAACCTAAATGCTAACTGATTTAGGAGGGGTAGCATAAAGAAAAAGGAGCATTAACCTTGACTATGCCTTTGGCTCTAGCCACTTTTTTAAGAGGAAATTGCTGGGCAGGTGGGGGAGGGCTAGTCACGGAATGAAACTGTAAGCCAGACTGGGTGTGAGAGGGAAGGTGATAAAAGGATTACAGGGTGGGGGAGTGGAGGGTGAGGAAAAATTGGGACCTAGCTCGGCCTGGCGAGGAGGGAAGAGGTCAGATAGGTCTGTAGAAAAGGAAGATTAGAAAGAGTCGGCGATGCTTGGGGTTGGGACTGAGGGGACAGGAGGGAGGGAAAGAAGATTTGGGATGAGTTGCATTGGGAACAGAGACTAGGGAGTGACCAATGTATAAAAAATGCCTGGACATCAGGGACCTCAGACAGTTTGCCCATTTTACGACAAGAATTATTAAGATCTTGTAGGATGGAAAAATCGAAAGTGCCGCTTTCTGGCTATTTGGAACTACTGTCAAGTTTGTATTGGGGTTAAGCGGCATTGTAGAATAAGGTATTTAGGTTTTAGGTTAGGTGTGAGTTGAAGAGGTTTTAAGTTCTTGAGAACACAGGCTAAGGGAGAAGAAGGAGGAATGGATGGTGGAAGGTTGCCCATAGTGAAGGAGGCAAGCCCAGATAAAAGAAAGAGTAGAGATATGGAGAGAAGAAGTTCGGGGGTTCTTGCCCTCCAGAAAAGCGGGAAAGGGGTCGGGGTGTGGAACTAAGGGATTGGGCGCAAAAATAAAAGGTCGGGGCACAAAAGAGGTTGGGGTGCAAAAATAAGAGGTTGGGGCATAAAAATAAGAGGTCGGGGCACAAATAAGAGGTCGGGGTGCAAAAATAAGAGGTTGGGGTTCTTGCCCCTCCCCCAGAAAAGCAGAAAAGGGGTAGAGACAGGGAGAGAAGGGGTTGGGGTGCTTGCCCCTCCCCCAGAAAAGTGGGACTTGCCGCTTAGGGTGAAGGACCAAGGCAGGCATCCCTGCAGCGTGGTCAGACACCTCTGAAACGTGGGTGAGTAATGAGAGAGGCGTCCCTGCAATGATTAAACACCAAGCGAAGGCTGCCTTCCGCAGTCCGTGACCAGCCTCGGCGTTTTGGGTCCATGGATAAAACGTGTCTCCTTTGTCTCTACCAGAAAATGAAAGGAATTGAAATTAAGAGAAGGGAGAGATTGAAGGGTGGTGCCAAGATTGAAAGGAGAAAGACGTTGAGGGATAGTGAGAGAGGTGCAGAAGAGAGTAAAAAGGGGGCGCTTACCCGATTTAAAACTGGTGAGATATTCCTTGGGCTGGTTGATCTGAGGACCAGAGGTCATAAGTGAATCTTTCTCATGGAGCAAAGAGCAGGAGGACAGGGGATTGATCTCCCAAGGGAGGTCCCCTGATCCGAGTCACGGCACCAAAATGTCATGCGTGTCCATGTGAAGAGACCACCAAACAGGCTTTGTGTGAGCAATAAAGCTTTTTAATCACCTGGGTGTAGGTGGACTGAGTCAGAAAAGAGAGTCAGCTAAGGGAGATAAGGGTGGGACCGTTTTATAGGATTTGGGTAGGTAAAGGAAAATTACAGTTAAAGGGGGCTTGTTCTCTGACGGGCAGGAGTGGGGGGTCACAAGGTGCTCAGTGGGGGAGGTTTTTGAGCCAGGATGAGCCAGGAAAAGGAATTTCACAAGATAATGTCATCGCTTAAGGTAAGGACCGGCCATTTTCACTTCTTTTGTTGTGGAATGTCATCAGTTAAGGCGGGGCAGGGCATTTGCACTTCTTTTGTGATTCTTCAGTTACTTCCGGCCATGTGGGCATATTCGTGCAAGTCACAGGGGATGTGATGGCTTGGCTTGGGTTCAGAGGCCTGACAGTTTGCAATGGAGCTTTTCGTACCACAGGAATTGCATGAGCCATTTCTCTTGAATTGCCTGCCTGGAAAGCCAGGCGAGTGGCACAAACCTGAAGATATGAGGGTTCAGCGGCTCTGAGATGGTACAGAAATAGGGTCTGGCACTAATACATAGTCAAGGAAACCAATGAAGATTTTTAAGCACACATCTGGTATTCCAGGGTGACCATGCCAGCAGCGACATTGTAACAATTGCCCCCATTGCTAGGGGAAAATGGAAATGAGTGTTTATTTTTTAGTTCTCTATTGATTTTTAAGCTACTGGTCTTCTTTCCAATAAACCAGCTTTCAGCTTAACTAACTAGAGTAGAATTGATCTCTTTCATAGCCCATTATCCTTTGGCTTGCAAAATGCAATAATACTCTTTGCTTGCTCTGGATGTGGGTGTGTGTGAGCATATTTATGTATATATAGGGGCTTGTGACAGGCAGAAAATATTTTTTATGGCTCCAGAATAAATCATCAATGAAAACATTTGATAATTATTTCAAAATTTTAAAACACTGGGAAAAACGTGTTTTATTGTTTTGTTCATTACAGGGTATGAACAAAGAAACTAGCATTTGCTGGGGGTTACTCAATGTACTGTGTGCTTTATGTATGTTATTTCATTTAAACCTCAGAACGACATATGCAATAAGCATTAAACAGAGACACCACAGAGAGTTTCAACAGAGCCAGGACTGTACAAATACAATTAATAGCCATTTCTTGGAAATCTAAATATCTGTGTTTTGTAACACCCTCTCCCTCCTAAATCTTTATTCATATTTTTTGTTGGTATCTTTCAATTCCTCATTGTATTTAATACAATACCTCTCACATAGTAGGCCCTCAAAAATGTTCAGCAAATGGAGTTGGAGTCATGCCATATGTTAAAAAAAAAAATGCCTTTTACAGATTAAGTAAAAAGCTACTTTGTATTCATTCTGCATATTGTAGCAATGGGTTTTCAGTTTCTTATGGACTATGTACAACATAGCAAGCATGATGTCTCATCAAATTTGTTAAAAAAAAAAAAATTTACCTGTCTGCATATGTCTGTGCATGTGTAAGTCTTTTGTTTTAGAAAATGATGGTGACTGTGATTACCATCCACAAAACACTAAAATGACTTCTCTGTAATTAACAATCATTTCTACATTGTACACACAAAAATTCCCATTTGATTTTAACCCACTGTTACTGTATTAGTGAGCTGCTTGCTCTTCTCATGGTAAACTGTAACACACTACTTAGATGTAGTTTCAGGCAGATTTTTTTATGGAACAATGGGGTATCTCTTGCCTCAACAGTTCCTAGTGGTGCCATACTCATTCATTTAGTAACTATTTAATATTTATGGAGCACCTCCTGAGTGCCAGGTGCTGTGGGGCTTTGGTGCTATTTGGCCTTCAGTGAATTATAAGTGTGGTTTCAATTCCCTACATGGGCCATTGGTTTTTGTATTGGTTACATGAAAACATGTTACTATAACAAAGAACTCAACAGATCAGTAGATTAAGGAAGATTATGTCTCTCACCTAATGATCCAGGACAGGTAGGTGGGCTCCTCTGCCTCACATGCCATTCAGAGACCCAGGTTCCATTTCTCTTGCTTCAACTCTAGGTTGAGGCCCTCATTTGTATGGTCAAAGATGGGTCACAAGCACCTCACTGTTCCGCCTCATGGGAGAAAAAGTGCAAAGCAGGTTGCATGTGCCATGTTTTAAGGTGCAGGCCTGGAAGTGACATACACATGACTTCTGTTCACCCTCCACTTGTTACATCTAGATTCAAAGGGGCCTAGGAAATGTTAGTCTCTAGCTAAGTGGCCACATGACCAGGTACAACTGTACTCTATTGGAGAAAAGAAAATAGTGAAAACCCATAGACAGCTAGGCTCTGTCACAGCCTCTCAGGGCAATCAGGGCTCCTTATGCTTCACACATGCGTTGGTTCAACAGCGTAAGTCAGCACATTTTTACAATCACCGCTTGAAAACCATTCTGAGACCTCACTTTTGGAGACAAAAGTTAGGATGACCAGCTCCTCTAAGAGTTGACACTGGTCCAGGGAAACCTCATCTTTCTTCCCTATACTTGATGTAGCACCTTTCTTTCACCTTTTATCCTGCTTTCCTGGTCTCATTCCTAACCCCTAATTCCAAGCCAGTACACTGCTACCACATCTCGTGCTTGGAACTTGCTATTTCAGAAACCTGTTATTGGTAAAGTTAACCCTTATGTGGTAGGATAATTTATTAAAATATTTATTGAGATATTAATTTGTGTTTTTGTTTTCCTGTTACAGAAAAGTTAGAAAGAATGAAACATGCTTATGTTTTATATTTAGTGTCTATTTTCTGAATACGGCCAGACCTCTCCTTTCCCTTGCCTTGAGTAGAGCTGAGAGTGCTATATTGAAGGCTGAAAACAGAAGTTGCCTAATACTTTCATCTTCAAAACTCTGAGTTAATTGACAGGATTGTGATAGGTCAGTTTTTCTCAAAATTTAGCTTTGCATGAGAATCACCTACAGGGTTTGTTAAAACACTTATTTCTGGGCCCTTAGAGATTCTGATTTAGCCAGTCAGGGGTAGGGCCTGATGATTTACATTTCTAAAAAGCTCCCAGGTGCTGCTGCTGCTGGGCTCCGGATCACTCTTAGAGAACCACTGTGATAAAGGCTCATCAGGGCAACAGTGTTCTGAGGGTACTTCAGAAGCAGCATAAAAAAGCAAAACAGTCTCCCCAGAGGAGAAAGGGGCAGAGATCTATGAGGACCTGAGGCCTCTTGGGTATCCTGGAAGATAACAGAAAATGAATATCATCAGAATCTCATACGTTGACCGAAGCAGGAGCAGCACCCCTGACCTTCAGCGACCATATAGCTTTTGCTAATGCATGTAAGTAACACAGAGTGATCAAACTCCTGAATGCTTCTTACACCTTTGAACCATTCTTCTCTCTATAAGATTGCCAGAACCACCCCGGACCTGATAGGAAGGCCTAATAATCCTGAGATTGAATTTCCCAAAAACTCTGACAAATCAAGACATAAACTAAAATTGAATTTGCTTTAAATAAACATGACATTCTTGCACACCTGCGTCTGTAGGGTAAACTTGCTATGTGCTTCACACATTGCTAGCCAGGAATTTCTTAGGGCATTAACCCTTCTGTATACTTGTAAATTATTTTAAAGTACCTCCAAAGGTCACTTTGGTAGCCAACATGATTCAGATCTGGAAGAACACTGGGGCAGAAGGAACTTTTTCCAGAAGTTGTGCTCATGACCCTGAGCCTCCTCCCATCTGAACCCAGAATGCACAGATGTCCTGAGGTTACCAGGGAGATGGGCTGCACTCTGCTTCAGCAGAGCTCTATTTGCTCTGAATCTCAGGACTACACTCTACTGCATTAGCGCTTCTACAGACACTTTGACATTTAAACAACAGACAGAAACCTTTTGCAAAAATTATTACTGTTCCCTAAATCTCCCAAACAAAAGGACGTATTAAAATATTTTTCAAAACAAATGTTCTAAATCAGAAATATTTTCTATCCAAACATTATAAACAAAAAAATATTTCCAGTTTCCATGCACATACCCAAATAAAGTGTTTTTTGGAAAGCATGTATCAGGGAAATCTCCAAAATATCTGGAGTGTGGCATATAATGCTTTTGCCTGTGCCTTTCAAAATTACACTTTATCTGGACTTTGGTTGGCTCTTTATTGACTGAAACTCTAAGTGTAGCCAAGTGTGTCTTCTGAGTTACTTTCTGGTCATTTTTCACAGAAACAGGGAAGGAGATGGTCATTACATTTAGAGGAGATGGCAATGGAAAAAGTTGATTTAAATTCTTATCAGGTATTAACAGTAGGACTACCACTGTGAATGAAAGTGGAAGATGTCTCCATTATAAAAGTACAGTTTTCACGTTGGATCATTAATTTATATCTTGCTGTATACAGACCACATGACTATTTGATATAGGACCAGATAAGATTAGTCTTGGGCTAAACTTTATGTCACCTATGTGGAGACCACAACTCCTCAGTTTCTGCACATATATGAACTCTTTTAGGACACACATTGTATGGCTGTATTAGGTATGATATAAAAGAAATACAATATGTAGGACCTCTTCAAAAAGGCAACATTGTATTATTGTTTCTCTACTTTCATAGATTGGGTTCAATACATTTTTAGTAACTATTAAAATAAACAAATTTCTGAATATAACTGCATACTGGGTACTGGTATTTCTTCACATTTCAAAATAAACTGGTGAAAGTAGCAGATTTTTTTTTTTTTTTTTTTTTTTGAGACGGAGTCTCACTGTCTCGCCCAGGCTGGAATGCAGTGAGGAGATCTCCGCTCACTGCAAGCTCCGTTGCCTCCCAGGTTCACGCCATTCTCCTGTCTTAGCCTCCCTAGAAGCTGGGACTACAGGCGCCTGCCACCACGCCCAGCTAATTGTTTTGTATTTTTAGTAGAGACAGGGTTTCACCATGTTCGCCAGGATGGTCTCGATCTCCTGACCTCGTGATCCGCCCGCCTCAGCCTCCCAAAGTGCTGGAATTACAAGTGTGAGCCACCGTGCCTGGCCAAAAGTAGCAGATTTTGCTGCTGTAAATGTATCACTGGACCCCCAAACTCTTAGCAGCAGAAAAAGAATACAATGTACTGGAGGGACTTCCAAGTCAGCTGAATAGTCAGCCTCTATTCACTGTGGTTTCAGGTTCTGCCTTTTTGGTTAAAATGTAGGGTGTTCTTAGACACTGTGCTAGAAGTCGTACATATATTTCTCATTTAATCACCCCAGTAGTGCTATGAGGGTCATCCTATTGTTATCCCCATTTTATAGGTAGAGAAACTGAGGCTCAGAGAGGTTCAGCTAATCGGTAGAGGAGTCAGGAGTTGTGCCTGTTCTGCCTCCACCTCCTAGTTCCTTAATGGCCAGGCTATCTTCACTGAGCCACCCTTGGGACAATTCCTCACTGGCTGATGTCAGTATCACCTAATTCCCCAGCCCTTAGCAGCCCATGCGTACAAATGGAGATAGGTTTCCAACTGGATCTCTCCTCTCCTTCTCATTCAGGGTCTCATCCCTTATAAATTGCAGCCCCTCAGTCCTTCTGGCAGATTACAGGGAGATGTCACCTGTGGGCAGCAATAAGCTTCAGCAGGACAGTCTGTCCTCAGGCAGCTCCCCTCCCCAGTCCCCACACTTCACCCTAGGCTGCGATCCTGAAGCTGTCAAGCTTTATGACTTCCTACTGGAAATGATTATTGAATGCCTTCTGTGTTCCTGGCACTGTGCTTTGTTCTCCCACTGTGGGCAAGACAGAAAATAAACAAGTGAAGTGTATATGTATATATATGTATACAAACACACACATATATATACACACACACACAGATATATATACACATATATATAACTACAAATTATGATACATGTGCAGAAGATTTCAAACCTATATGCTTGCAAATGTGGGAAAAGGATACCTTTCTTTTCCTTTCTCGGAGTGCTATCATTTG
The DNA here is from genome assembly GCF_003255815.1 of Theropithecus gelada. NCBI lineage: Eukaryota > Metazoa > Chordata > Mammalia > Primates > Cercopithecidae > Theropithecus > Theropithecus gelada. The sequence goes on from NC_037669.1 coordinate 148,381,071, forward strand.
AATGTTTGTGTCCCCCTCACCAAATTCGTATGTTGAAAACTCATCACCAATGTGATGCTATTAGGAGTTGGGGCCTCTCAGAAGTGATTGATGATGAGGATGATGTTCTGTAGAATGGGATTAGTGCTCCATTCTATATAAAAGGGACTCCAGAAGGCTGCTGTGATGTTTCTTCCATGTGAGGACACAGTTAGAAGGTGCCATCTGTGAATCAGGAAATGAGCCCTCAGTGATGCCAAATCTGCTGACATCTTGATTTCAGACTTCCCAGCTTCCAGAACTGTGAGAAAGAAATTTTGTTTTTTATATGTGATCTTGTTTATGGTATTTTGTTATAGCAGCCAGAACGGATCTGAGTAAATCAAGAAAAATCATCAAAAACTTCTTTTAAAATCACGCTAGACTAGTGGTTCTTAAACAGGGGCAATTTTGTCTTGCAGAGGTCATTTGGCTATATTTGGAGACACGTTTAATTGTTACGATTGGGAGAGGAGGTGCTACTGACACCTAGTGGGTAGAGGCCAGGGTTGCTGCAGAATATCATACAACATACAGGACAGCCCCCCACAACAGTTACGGGCCCCAAATGTCAATACTACCAAAGTTGAGAAGCCCTGTACTACAACATTGTCTACTAAGCCTGATTAAGAGTCATCTGATGCTCTACGTGATTTTAACTTTGTTTGGCTTTACATTGATTACGCCTTAGACTCTGCAAAGTGGGATGCAAATTTAGAGAAGATTGACAAGTAGCTAATAAGTTCTGTCTAGTACAGAAGTTGTATTGTCCTAATAATCATTGACCAGCTTTAAAAAAAATCTAGCTGTGCAATTTTAGTCCATCATTCTTGTTTTCTCTGAATGTATATAGAGTCAATGCTCATTATCTTATTCATCCAGCTGGGAACTTGTGTGTTGGGTGACCCAAACATTTTGCTGCTCGGCACATGACATATACAGGTCTGCAGGAACTCTGCATGTGACTGCGAAAGTGCAGTGAGTCTTGATTTTGGGTTTACAAATACATTTTAGCATGAAGATACAAAAATGGAGTATTCTCTGAAGCACAAAATCTATAAACAATCAGGATCAACTGTATTAGGTTTTCATATTCTGCTTTGAGCTAGCTTCTCATTCTGTGGCTTCCTTCATCACTAAATCAGATAAATATTTGACACCTGCTCACTCTATTTGTATGAGAGTTGTATCTTTAACTTTCTGGAAATCAAAACAGAAAATTAAACACTTTTCAATGTTTAACATTTTTTTTTTTAATAGAAAAAATGCTTGCTGTCTTATGGTGTTTTAGAGCAATAGCTCTTCCAGGTTTATTTTAGCGGCATGAGTCCCAGCTTCACTGGGACTGGATCTAGAGACAAATGTACATGGCAGACAGCTCACTGTACTCATAGCCTTCTCTCCTTTCAGATGTTCCTGGGCTGAGCTCTTGGGTTTGGCACCTATTTCTCTCAGAATAAGTTCTCCCTCAGGAACCTCAGGCCAACACGCTGCTACTGAGCCCACCTACAACTTCCAGAAACACCAGACATATCTGCATCCCAGACTAAACTCGAGCTGGAAATCCTAGGGACAGCTAGGAAGCTGGTCTTTAGGATCAAAGCAAGCATAAAGTCAGGAAGGCTGAGGTCAGGAAAGTTTCAACAGATTAACCCAGAGAAAACACTGAGGAAAAAAGCTTCTTTCCAGCGTGAATCCTCTTTCAGTGCAGAGCTATCTGGAACCTAAAGAAATAAGGCCCAGGGCCCATATACTCCTTTTCCTCCCCTCCCCTCCCTCCTTTCCCCTCTTCAGTTTCCGTCTTCTTTCTTACCCTGCCAACCTGAATTGTCCTCATAGCCTCAATTAGGAGGACTTGTGCTCCCCAGGAGATATTCGGCAGTGTCTGGAGACCTGTTTTATAAGGGAAGGAGTAGAGAGTGGTCCAAAATATTGATAGTACCAAGGTTGAAACACTCTGATTTACCCAGAGGTTAGCAAACTGTTTTTTGCAAACGTCCAGGTAGTATTTTATTTATTTTTTTATCTTAGAGACAAGGACTTGCTATGTTGCCCATGCTGGACTCCAACTCCTGAGTTCCAGTGATTCTCCTGCCTCAGCCTCTTAAGTAGCTAGGACTGCAGGTGTGCAGCACCATGCCCAGCTGATGATTAAGTATTTTAGGATGCTCTCTGTTGCAATTACTCAACTGGTGATGTGAAACCAGACATAGACAGTAGAAATAAAAAAGGTGACTGTGTTCTAATAAAAGTTTCTTTATGGACACTAAAATTTGAATTTCACTTAATTTTCATAAGTCACAAAATATTATCTTTCATTTGATTTTTTTCGAAGATTGAGAAATATAAAAACATTCTTAGCCTATAGCCCATACAATATCAGATTTGGTCCAAGATCCCAGTGAATGGAAAGCTTTTTTTCTTCTGTCTATTTTAGAGCAAGCACAGTATTTTCATTAAGCAAAACAATGTATTTTTCTTTTCTTACTTACAGCATTTTAAAGTATGATTTGTGTTGCGTGTTAAATACCAGTGATTCAGCTAAGAACTGTGGATGAAAAGTAGTCCTTTTTATGTAAGCAATGGTGTTATGTTCTGGTCATTTAGAAGTGAATTTTTAATAGTCTCAGGGACTGGGGAAAATTATTCCTTTTCTAAGTGTTTATGATTTGCTTACTTAATCTTGGCCCTCTCTTTCAGTTTTCTTAGCTTCTGTTGGCTCTGTGCTAGATTTTCAGAGTGAAGCCAGACCCAATTTTCTGTGGGGCTGAAATTTCACCAGAGGCGAATTCATTCAGATTCTGGGTCATTTACATTTCCAGTCTGTAATATGATCTGATCATCACTGGTTGAGGTGAAACATTAAGAGCTTTACTTATCATGTGGGCTGAGGTGGATAACCCATCCCGAAGGCTATGGTAAAGCAGGGAGAAATTGGGAGTCGGGAGAACAGTTGTTTTCTTTTTATTTCTCAGCAGTAGATTAGTATGGATGAGTTTCACAAACATCATCTTTCCAAAGACAACTGAGAAAAGCTTGAAGTTTTTGCTGAAGAACCAGGAAGAGAGAAACACTTCCTGGTATCCAGAGCTGCCAGAGTGGAAAGGGAGGAAGAATGGAAGGGGAACAAAAATGGCTTGTTACGGGGCAGACTGAGACATGCCTAAGTAAAGGGAAGGGCTGCAGCATTGCACTTCCAGTACTTTTTCCTTTCCTAATTGATGTAAAGAGCACCTGAAAAACTTCTAGAATTGATAAGAGAGTTTGCTACAGTGGTCATATACAAGATAAAATATTTCAAAGTAAATAATTTTTCTAAGTTTACCTATTAGAAGAACTGATAAAGAAAACAAAAGATACAATTTCCAAAGTCACAAAAGACATAAAATAGCCAATTATCCTATCAAGAAATGTGCAGAGCATACATGATAAAAACTGTAACATCTTACTAAGAAGTATTTTTAAAATGGAATAAATGGAGAGACATATAATATCAGTCAGGGTTCTGTCAGTGAAGGAGAACCATTGAGTGCTGTAGAGTAAGAGATTTCTCCAATTGTGGAAACCAGTAGAGGAGTCAATGCTTGTTGTTTCTGCATCTGGTGCTGGTGTCATGTCAGTGGAGCTGGTACATTGAAAAGAAAGATGGTCTTAATTTGGGGAGAATAGGGACAAAATGGAACCTGCATCTTTCATCAACTCCAGCCTCAATGACATGGATGAGATGCAGGATAAACTGGCACCTTCACCATGGGGAATGCACCACATGAACCCAGCCTAGCTTTGGAGAAACTGAAGGAGGAGATTCTGCATGAACTAGAGTAGCTGTGAATCCAGCCACTGCTTCATTTCCACCCTCCTAATCTTGCATAAATTTCTCTTGTGGCCAACCGTAACCAGAACCATATAGAGGAGGAAAATCTGAGAAGCATAGTTCTGCCTGAGATAAATTGATCCTGTATAAATCAACCATATATAAATATAGAACATGTCCCTGGGTAATAATAAGAACAAATGCATAGCATTTATGACATGCTAGACACTCTCCAAGTGTTTTACATTTATTAACTCATTTTTATCCTCACCACAACCCTCTGAAATAAGTATGACTATTCACCTCATTTTATAAATGAGGAAACTGAGCCTTAAAGTTACATATCTTGCCTGTGGCCACATAGCTTGCAAGTGGCAAAGCTATCCAACCCAGACAGTCTGGAAAGACTTTTTAAAACATTAAGCCTCCTCAGATTAATGTGTTTAATATTATCTCAATTGAAACCCTAATGGACTGAGCCTTGAGAATTTTTGAAATTTTTCTAAAGGGTATCTTGAAGAGTAAACATGTAACCACACAGTACAAAACTCCAATAATGAAAATGGAATCTTTCCAGAGGAATCAACAGAGAATGAAAGGAAGCCCTAAACAGAACTTAATATGCAAACTTAGAAAAGAAGGGTTAAAACTTGGCAAATGGACCCATGAAAACTGGCTCCTGGGGAAGAATCTAGTGAGGCCCTCACATTCCCTGCATCACATTGTGACTGTGGCATCAAAAGAGGCAGGGACGTCAGTCCTTTCCATGCTTTCTCATGGCCATCTCTGCAAACCTGCCATGTTGGCTCCTTTCTTTTGTGTACTTGGGTACTGTCCTGGAAGGTCGGTCCCAACATTTAGCCAACCATTTCTAGGTAATAAAAGTCCCTTCAGTCACACTGATTTATTTTATTTAGTCATAAAAGTAGGAGTGGTAAGGGTCAGAAAGATGTAACTGACAGGCACTGATGTATCTTGGCTTTGGCTCCCTGGCTGTCACAGATGTTTAAAGCTGGCTCTTTATTAGGTGTTCATGAGGGTGGGGGGTACCCTAAGATTTCCCTACTGAGCCCCTTCCATTGCAGATCCCTTGAGGGGCAGAGCTTCTCCATCGGCTAGTTCTTGCCTCTTGCCTCAGCCTTTTTCTCATAAGGGTTGCCCTGCCTCTTTTTGCTCAGCTTCTCCCACAAGGTATAGGACGGCGAACCACCCTGGTTTGTCTGAGACTGAGGAGTTTCCCAGGATGTGAGCCTTTCAGATTAAAACTGGGAGAGTCCTGGGCAAACCAGGATGGCTGGTCACCATAGAAGGTCCCTTTTAAACAACACAAGTCTGACCTCCTCACCACTCCTCCTGTTCATATCTGGACCCTGGAAATAAGCACTCTGACCCATTGGCACTTCCTGATTGCAGCTCTTTGCTGCCGTGGGTCACTTCAGCCACTCTGTCCCCACAGACTACTGAGGGGGTGGCTTGAGTCAGACATGGTACACAGTAGCCCATGAAAACACACACCATGCTCCCAGAGTGAAGAGCCCCAAATCCTCCCTTCAGTGTAGTGTGGGGCCCACCACCACAACTCTCTTCAGATAAACCCACTGTCCCTTAGCTTTTTTGTAGTCAATATTTTTACGCCTTTTTCTATGTGCTACACAGAGGTATCTGTCACTCCTTCTCTGGTGCTGCAGAGGACCAGAGTACTTGCCACCTTTAAAAATATCACAGCTTTTTCAGGCCTCGGAAAACACTGTGATGGAAAGTATTGGAGTTTTAATATCATGTTTCATGAAACCACAACAAAGAAAATTTGTAGGCAAAAGAGGATTATGAAGCATGAAAATAATAGATTTGATATATATTGTAGAAAAGTTAAATTTCTGCATGTCAAAAATCATATGCAAATATAGAAGTAAAAAGACTAGAAATATACTTCCAACAAAATTAAGAGGCTAATAAACATAATTATATCTAAAAATACTTTCACAAATAATAATCTAGAATCCACATCTCACTGTCTGCCCTCCACCTTTCCTGTCCAAGCCACACTTACCAATTTTCTGTCCTGGAAGCATAGGGATTTAGAATAATGGACACTTCTTTTGCCTTCCTATGTTCTACTCACTACCCAACAGTTAGAATGATCCTTTAAAAATTTAACAAGATCATGCCATTGCTCTATTTGGGCTTGCTTTATGGATTTTCATTACATTTAGAGTAAAATTGAAGTCCCTACACACCCTGGCACAGAAAGCCCCATCCCATCTGGTGCCAGCGGTATTTCTGACTTTATTTGTATCCTGTTCATTTGTGAGGGCAGGGGCCTGTTTTTGGTTATAAACCCACACTTAAAACAGTGCCTAGCACAGAGTAGGCATGTGTTACGTTTTGTTGAATGAATGAATTAGTGGATGAACAACTGTTTTTGTTTGTTTGTTTGTTTTTTATGAGATAGAGTCTCACTCTGTTGCTCACTGCAACCTCTGCCTCCTGGGTTCAAGCAATTCTCCTGCCTCAGCCTCCCGAGTAGCCGGGACTACAGGCATCTGCCACCATGCCAGGCTAATTTTTGTATTTTTAGTAGAGACTGGGTTTCACCATAATGGTCAGGCTAGTCTTGAACTCCTGACCTCAGGTGATCCGACCGTGTCGGCCTCCCAAAGTGCTGGGATTACAGTCATAAGCCATCGCGCCCAGCCGAGAGTTTTTTGTTTGTTTGTTTGTTTGTTTAAGAAAGGATAATATTCATCACTGGCTAGTTGATAAGGACGTTCTCATACTCTTGAAGAAGTATAAATTTAGTCAACATTTTTGGGAAACGATTTGAAATTAAGAGTGTAGAATATATGAAGTTCATATCTTTTTAAAACCTAGTACTTTCAATTCTAGAAATCCAGAATATGACCTGACAATTGATACAGGTAAAAGAGGTTTATTACAGCATTATTAATCATAATAAAAAACTGAAAAAATCTAAATGTGTAACACTTAGGGAAATAGTGTAATAAATTTTACTTTTTTCCTTTTTTTGAGATGGAGTCTCACTCTGTCACCCAAGCTGGAGTACAGTAGCGTGATCTTGGCTCACTGCAACCTCTGCCTCTTGGGTTCAAGCAATTCTCTGCCTCAGCCTCCTGAATAGCTGGGATTGCCCCACACGGGTGGATCATGAGGTCAGGAGTTCAAATTTTACATTTTAATAGAGGAAAAGTTTAATACATTTTTATTTACTCACATAATGGAATATTAAACAGGCATTAAAATGATTTCCATGTGATCAACTTTTTTATCTTCCACATTCAGATGAGAACATGTTGTGTTTACCTTTCTTTCCCTGGCTTATTCCACTTAATATACAGTTCCAGTAAAGAGTAGAACAGAGGACTCATGACTGTAATCCCAGCACTTTGGGAGGCTGAGGCGAGCAGATCATAAGGTCAGGAGATCGAGACCATCCTGGCTAACATCGTGAAACCCTGTCTCTATTAAAAATGCAGACAATTAGCCGGACGTGGTGGTGGGTGCCTATAGTCTCAGCTACTCGGGAGCCTGAGGCAGGAGAATGGCATGAACCTGGGAGGTGGCGCTTGCAGTGAGCCGAGATCCTGCCACTGCACTCCAGCCTAGGCGACAGAGCAAGACTCTGTCTCAAAAAAAAAAAAATAATAACAATAATAGTAGAACAGAGAATGCTAAAGGCTGACAATGGGAAGGAGAAGGGGGAGGATAGGAAGAGATTTGTTAATGGTTATCAAATTACAGCTGGGTAGGAAGAGTAAGTTCTGCTGTTCGATACAACTGTCAGTTGACTATATTTAACAATATTATATAGTTTTACATAGATGGAGGACTTTGAATGTTTCCAAGACAAAGAAATGATAAATGTTTGAGATGATGAATATGCTCAGCACCCTGATCTATTCACTGTACATTATATGTATTGAAGCATCACTATGTACCCTGTAAATATGTATTATTGTTATATGTCAATTTAAAAAATTAAAAAGTAAAACAATGAGTTCAAACCAATTTTTACTTTAACTAGTCCTAGAAAAATGTTCATGATAGAATGCTAAGTAGAAAAGGAAAAAACAATATCTTAGATATCATACGATTATAATATATAAAATGTATGCATAAATAAAAACAGTAAATCCTTACAATGTTAATTTTGGTTAAAATTCTGGTTGGTAGGATAAGTGGTGATTTAAATTTTCATCTTTATATTTTATTTAAATATCACATTTTATTGTCTTTAGAATCAGAAAAGTATATATAATTTGTCTTAAAACTCATTGTAGTTCACTGGGAAACCTCCGCTCAATGAATGCTCACAGTCATTAGCACTTCCACTGACAGATGTGGACCAACAGATGGGTGAACAGGAATCAAACATGCGTAAAATTCAATTCATTGCCTTACAAAGCAAGGCCAGATATCCATTTAGCAAGATTTAAGTTCGTTTCTATGGCTCAGATGTGTGTAAAAAGGAACTTTCTTTATTTACCATCATGGGTCACATTTCACGCTACCTTTTCTCATGCCACCTGACAGAAAATGCTTGAGTTGTCAACTAAAGGGGTCTCTATCTGGTGTAGCTTAAAATAGTATGTTTGGGGTAATTCTTCTGTGTTACTTTTGGTTTTTCCATCTCATCTTTCTTTGATTGACATAAATCAGGTGAACAGCATTTACAAGCTGGCTCCAGACAAGTGCCATTTGTCTTTGCTGGCCCTGGTTTCCTATGTCACTTCATTTTGCCACTTGCCACATCAGCCACAGTGTCTCTTGGCCTCTTGGTCACTCGGGTCCTGCTCTGTGAACCATGGGAGTGAACCTCGTCTCACTTGGTGTTTGGGGTAGTATTTGCAATTGATGTTTATAACTAGCTTTCATTGAGCATGTGCTATGTGCAAGATCATTGTTCTAACACCTTGAGGTGTCCTAGCTCATGTAATTTTCATGCCAGCTCTATGAGGTAGGTATAGATGAGAAAATGGAGACTTAGAAAGTCCAAGCATCTTGTCCACAGCCTGTAAGTCTCAAGGTCAGAATGTCCATGGATCTTGCTACTGCTCCCAGTTGTCAAGACCCCCAAGCATTCTCATTTGAGCTCCAGTCTCCTCTGGATCTCTTCCTCAAGGGTCCAGGAACTCTTGGCAGCTTCTCCACAGGCTACTGGAGTGATCAGACCCTTTGAGCGTGTTCTCATCTACCTGTACCTAGGCTCCCCACCCATGGCTATTTTGCCTTTTCCAGGCTGGGCTGGAAGCAGGAATGAGAGGCTTGCCGTTTTCCCAGGCTTCTTACAGGGAAACAAGGGAACTTTTCACAATGACCCAAACTTTCCAGAGCCTTCTTACCATGAGCTGAATGTTTGCATTCCCCTCAAATTCGTAAGTTATGGTTCTAGCCCCAGTGTGATAATACTTGGAGGTGGGGTCTTTAGGAGGCAATTAGGTTTATATTAGGTCATAAGGCTGAGGCCTTCATGATGGAGGAGGAGGAAGGGGAGGGAGAGGAAGGGGTGGGGGAGGAGGAGGAGGAGGAGGAGGAAGAGACAGCTTTCCATGAGCACACACCATGGAAAAGTCATAGCAAAGATGACTATGCACCAGCAAGCACCCCCTTACCAGACACCAAATCTCTTGTCACCTTGATTTTGGAAGTCCCAGCCTCTAGAACAGTGAGAAATAAATTTCTGTTGTTGAAGCCACCCAGTGTATGGTATTTTGTTATATTGCCCTCCCTAAGACTTTCAGGAGGCTCTTTCAGGGGCCGGAGGAACAGCCCCTGAAAGAGCTCTGTCCTTTCTCCTCCCTTTGATCTTCAAGCTTTGGACCTTAATGTATAAAAACATAGCTTTTGGATAATCAAGAAAATCTTTAACACAAGTTAGTTATGAGGAGAAAAAATATCTTGCTAGGAATTTGGGAAAAAGTCCAAGCAAGTCTTAACTTCAGATGTTACCAATTTTTTGCTTTCCTGGGTTGGTCTTTACGGTAGGTAGCTGAAGAAGAAGAGAAGCCACCTGCATTACACAGAAAGAACATTGGTGGTATGTCATCACATTTTCCTGATCCTTACACTCTTTTTTTTTTCTTTTTTGACACGGAGTCTCGCTCTGTCGCCCAGGCTGGAGTGCAGCGGCTTGATCTAGGCTCACTGCAAGCTCCGCCTCCCAGGTTCAGGCCATTCTCCTGCCTCAGCCTCCCAAGTAGCTGGGACTACAGGCGCCTGCCACCACACCCGGCTAATTTTTTGCATTTTTAGTGGAGAAGGAGTTTCACTGTGTTAACCAGGATGGTCTCGATCTCCTGACCTCGTGATCCACCTGCCTCAGCCTCCCAAAGTGGTGGGATTAAAGGCGTGAGCCACCGCGCCCGGCCTCCTTACACTCTTTAACCCTGACTGATTGGTGCTGGCAGGGAGCCCTCCCCATCTGGTAGCACCCCTTCCTGTCTCAGGGCTTTCCTCTCCCAGGCCCTGCCATACACACTCCAGAACTATGGGTGCCTAAGTTTTCATGTTCAAAGTTGGCATTTGGAAGGGTCTTGAGTTTCAAAGTGTCCTTACATAAACTCCACACTGGTGGAAGTAAAGGCTTAAGTATCAAAAGCGGACATCGTAGCTACAGTTAGCTTGTGTGTTACAAGTGAGAGTGGGAGGAAGAACCCAGAAAGGGCGCCCGTAGAAGGCCAGTGACAGCATCAGCATTTTCTGCAGAACTGAACCTCTTATTTCTCATAGGAATGTTCTCATTACCCCAAAAGAATGTTGTGTTATATAGCATGCAGAAAAATACTTGCAGTTTAATTTATCTGCGGGAGTCAGGAGGCTATATAGAGATAATAATGAGTCTTAGTTGCTAGCTTTCATTTTGCCTGTGTATCTCGATCCAGAAAATGTTTTCCTCATGTACAGAGAAATAATCAACACTTTCTTTTTATATCAAAGGGTTCAGACTCACATTATGAACTCTGCAAAAACTCTGTGCTGCTATTTCTATTTCCAGACTAAGACATATACAAGAAGGTTGGGTTTCTCCTACCTTCCACCACCCCTAGGCAATCGGAGCAGCAAGATTATAAAACACAAACACAGGCAAATATAGACAACCCAGTTTGAGGTTTATTTGGGTATCTCTGCCTTGTAAGCACTTCCTCAGAACATGGCAGAGCAAGGAAGTGGGAGGGAGTTCAGTTAGTTACTTGGACTATTTATAAGGTCAACAGGAAAGGCTTGAAATAATGGGAAAAATGCTCTTTTTTTTCTCTTTGTGTTTGCCATGGAGTCCACTTCCTAGTCTGTCCCACTGTCCCCAGTATCAGAAAAATCCAAAGTTGGCCGCATCCAAAGCAGTTGCATCATGAACCTTACCAGCAATTTGCTCTTAGTTGACAATAACCTTCCCCTTCCCCTTTTCCTCCCATGTTCAGGTTCATTGCCACAAGGCATCCCCCAAACTGCAGCTGGATGAGACCCCCATGCCAAACTAGATATTTAGTAGATGAGGAGAAACCCAGAGAATCCTATTCTATAATAATGATTATTATTATTTTGAGACAGAATCTTGCTCTGTCACCCAGGTTGGAGTGCAGTGGTGCAACCTTGGGTCACTGCAGCCTCCGTCTCCTGGGTTCAAGTGATTCTTGTGCCTCAGCCTCCTGAGTAGTTGGAACTACAGGCTCATTCCACCATGCCCAGGTAATTTTTTTTTTCTTTTCTTTTTTTTTTTTTTTTTTTTTTTTTGAGACAGAGTCTCGTTCTGTTGCTCAGGCTGGAATGCAGTGGCACGATCTCGACTCACTGCAACCTCTGCCTCCCGGGTTCAAGCGATTCTTCTGCCTCAGCCTCCTGAGTAGCTGGGACTACAGGTGCCTGCCACCATCCACCATGCCTGGCTAATTTTTTGTATTTTTAGTAGAGATGGGGTTTCACTATATGTTTCCCAGGCTGGTCTCGAACTCCTGACCTCAGGTGATCGACCCACCTTGGCCTCCCAAAATGCTGGGATTAGAGGCATGAGCTATTGTGCCTAGCCCACCTAATTTCTTTATATTTTTAGTAGAGACGTGGTTTCATCATGTTGGCCAGGCTGGTCTCGAACTCCTGTACTCAAGTGATCTGCCCCTTGGCCTCCCAAAGTGTTGGGATTACAGGCGTGAGCCACTGTGCCTGGCCCTATTCTATAGTTAAATAACATATTTTTAGCTTGGGAACATTCTAAGGTGAATAAAAATGAACAAGCAAACAAATAAAAATCCACAGATGGTGTTTACAATAGAAAAAAATAACCAGAAGAATCGTTTTTCAGTCAGGTATTGTTACCATTATAATTTTAATCAAAACAATTTTGCCTAAAAGTTGAGTCAACAGACAATCCACAATCCATTCTGCCTTACCTGGAAAGGCTCAACTAAGGGGAGGAACAACCCCTCAAGAAATCTCAATTTTCCTATATACAAAGTTCTAGAGTTTGGAAGTTTGTGGGCGAATGATTACCTAGGTGCTGAGGCAAAAGAATGAAGGCACAAACTGTTTCAGCATAATAAAGAAAACAGTTAAAATAAAAATAGTCATAATACAAATTAGATACAGAGATGATCATGGACACTTATCAGTCATTATAAACATTATTAATCATTAGCTTTGAATATTACTCTTCGTTGCATTACTAATATAACCTAGGAATAACTGGCGGGTATAGGGTCAGGCAGGTACTGAAGGGACATTGTGAGAAGTGACATAGAAGGCAAGAGGGGAGCCCTCTGTCACGCCCGCATAAGGGCCACTTGAGGGCTCCTTGGTCAAGCCTGTGTCTGGGAAGACACACATTACTTAGCAAGGAGTCTCCTTTCCTTGGAAGAGTCAGGGAACACTCTATTCCACCAGCTTCTTATGGAAGACTGGATATTATCCAGGCCTGCCCACAGTCATCTGGAGGCCTAAACCCTTCCCTGTGGTGCTGTGCTTCAATGGCCATGCTCCTTCTCCATTTTCATGTTCCTCCCGTACTCCTGGTTCCTCTTTGAAGTTCGTAGTAGATAATGATAAAAAAAAAAAATAGTGAAAGTCTTAAAGTCTTTAATCTTTCTTATAAGTACATAAAAGAAAACACTGACGTATGCTGCCTTCTCCCTCTGCTCTGGCTACCTAAAAGGGAAGGGCCCACTGTCCTATGATCACGTGACTTACTTCACCTTATCAATCACTTAGAAGATTCACCCTCCTTACCCTGCCCCCCTTGTCTTGTATACAATAAATATCAGTGCACCCAGCTGTTCGGGGCCACTACCGGTCTCCATGTCTTGGTGGTAGTGGTCCCCTGGGCCCAACAGTTTTCTCTTTATCTCCTTGTCTTGTGTCTTTATTTATTACAATCTCTCATCTCCACATACAGGGAGAACACCCGCTAAGCCCCATAGGGTTGGTCCCTACAAAAGTTCATCTAAGTTGGCATTTAATGGTCTTCTTTCTCCTTTGAATATATGGCATGTATTTGATATCTCCTTTATTGAAGTTACTAAAAATGCAGAACCACTTTCCCTATGCCACTCTGAGTGAATGGCTCACTCAGAGGTATTTTAACAATTGAATCATGAAACAAGTTTTTAAAAAAAAAAAAACTCTCTTAAAGAAATTTCTTCTACTCTGATGTCCATTGTTGTAAAGTCCTTCCCATTGTAGGTCCTTTCTCTGTCCTTCCTTCTGACTTCTCCACTGAGAGATGCATAGGGCAGTGGTTGCAGATGTCTGATAGTGGGCCAGAACCAGTTCATAGCAAAGAAGCAAAACAATAATGATATTGTTAATAATGATAAAAATGAAGTCATTGCTAGTCAAATAACTCTTTAAAGGGCAAAGAATATGAGCAGACAATTCAAAGAAAAGGAAATATAAAGGCCTCAACATAGATGCTCAGCACCATTCATAAGAGAAATGCACATTACCCCGATAAACCATTCTTTTTTCACCCGACACACTGACAAAGGTCAAAAAGTCTGATAACTCATTGTGCTAGGGAACATGTTGCAAAACAGACACTATGAAAATTAATGCTGAGATTTGGAAAAATTGAATAAAATTGTCCATGCATATAGTTGTCGACCTATAAGTTATACTTCCAGGAAATTTATCCTATAAATATATTCACACACATGCCAAGTGGCAGATGTGGAACATTATTTACTGCAGTATTGTTTGTAATAGCACTTTATTGGAAACAGCTTTAAATGTTTATCGATAAGTTACTAAATTATGGTACATCCCCACATTGGAATACGTAGCAGCCTTAAAAAGACTGAAGAGATGGATAGATGATAGATAGATATAATGATTTACAATTGTAAGTGGAAAAAAATACCAAAGAGAAAGATACCATTTACATGGAATGGGTGGAGGAGAGGTCTATGTATATGCACAGTATTTGCTTATAGAAGCAAAAGCTACCTCTGGAAGGACACGCAAGAAAGTGGTAGCATATGCCGCCCTCACAGAGGGAAACTGGAGGACTGGGAGTAAGGAGGGAGTGAAACTTTCCATTATATTTCTATCTATCTACACACACACACAGACACACACACTTATGTATATCTTTGAATTTTGAACTACAAATGTACTATCCATTTAAAAACTTAAAAACACTCTTGTTTGTAAGGAGCAGACATTTTTACTTTTAAGAAGCACAATTTGTATCTCCTTAAACAGAGTATGGCAGATCAAAATTTCCAAAGATAAGTATATCAATATATCACATCCCACATGTTCTTCTTACAAGGTGACACTGACACTCCCCTTGAATCTGGCTAGGCTTGGGACCATGTGGAAGTGACTATTTGAATTTCAAGGGTAAAGTCATTACAAGTAACATAGCTGCCCCAACTGTCTTCCTCTCACCTGCCCTCAAACTGCTTGTCCTTGGAACTCAGCTACCATGTTGTGAGGAAGCCATGCAGCCCCACTGAAAGATTTGGGGTAGGTGCTCCTGCACCACCCCAGCTTAGGCCCCAGCTGACAGCCAGCATCAACCACCAGACTTGGGAATGAACCAGCCTTCACACAGATAACTTTCAGGCCACCCAGCTGGTGCTGACCAGAGCAGAAATGACCCGTCCTTTCCTAGCTCTGCCCAAACTGCAGATTTACAAACAAAATAAATGATATGTTGTTTTAGGCCACTATGTTTTATGATGGTTTGTTGCTATACAGTGATAAGTAACTAGACCAAAGAAAAAATTTTGGTTATTTTTGAGAAGATCCTTGTGATGCCTTCCTGAAATAAAGTAGAGTCAGGGATGCAGCTGGCCCCAGCTAGAATCTGCAGTTGGTCATTTGCAGGATTTGCTCTCCCTCCATCAGTTTCTTTCCAGTCCTTCTCCCTTGGCCCCTGGGAGCTCCTCCTGAGAATTAGTGCTATTTTGTGAGAAGGGGAAATTATAAAACGAGTAGTCTCCACTTCTAACTTTGAAGGAACTTTTACCAAAATAATAAATTGCTTTTGGTGTGAATTTAAATCTCAAGGAGATTGTAAAGCAAAATGCAGCTTTAATTTTATTTTTTAATCTGAATATTTAGAAATTAGTGTCAAATAGAATTAGTTGAACAAAATTTTTATAACAGTATCATCTCAGATTATTCCTATAAAAGTCATCAAGATCCATTAATTATGGCACTACCAAGGACATTAAGAGTAAATTGAAAGAAAAATTATGAAGGGCAAATTCGTCCAGTGGTTTTATGTTTGAACTGATTTTGTGGAGCAGCAACATACTGTAAGTGTTCGGAGCCTGGACTTTGGAGCCAGACTGCTAAATGTGGCTCTACCACTGGTATCTTTATGATGTTGAGCAAATTATATTTCCATGCCTCAATTTCCTCATCTGAACATTGGCTCTAATAACAGTTCCTGTCATATAGGGTTATTGTGAGTTTTAATAAATTACATTCAAAACACTCATTTCAGTATCTGGCACACAGGAAGTCTTCAGTGAATAACAACTGTTCTTTTTGTATACCAAACACCAGATCTGATATCCTGTGAGATTTATTCTAAATTAGGCCTTCGTCTCTACAATTTATAGCCAAGGTAAATTCAGACATTGCGAGCAAGTCCGCCAAAAGCTGTATGTTAATGGAAAACTCCTTTCTATTGCTAACACTTTGGTTCCTGTTTCTGCCCATATTTGAAAGAGACAGAAATGTTACATAAATGGTAGATGCTTTCCAACCTCCTGCAAGGGTGCCTAGAATCCTGCAAAGGCCAGTGAACTAAAACCTAGCTTTCCCCAACTCCCATGAAGCTAGTGTTCTGAATACACAGTAGATTTTCCAATCAGGTGCATTTATACAGAGTATTTAAGGTAGATGTGTGGTGGGGCCATTTTCCTATTGCTTTGACTCTTCCTACTGGCAAATATGGTTGTCAGGACTTTGGGTTTTTCTGGAGCAGAAGCCCAGCATCTGCTCACTAATTTTGTGTGTGTTGAAGAGGCAGCTGTGATGGGGTGTGAAGGCAGTGGCTGCAGCTCCCTGATCCCTGGATCACAAGCATTAAGAGTCATTTTGATGTCAACCAACCAAAAATGTATCTCCTGAAATCCTACATGTCTGAATGTGTCAAAGGTAGCAGCTCCCTTGGCAGAACTGTTCTCTGATGGTGACTGGGAATCATTTCTGGACTCCACGCATGCAGCCCCTCCAGCGATTGCATAAGCACCCAATTCCCTGAATTCCATCCTTTCAGCTCTTTTTATTTTTATTTTTTTTGTACCCAAATTCTGTCTGATTCAAACAGGGAGTCACAAAAGTTGTCTTCCTCATGGCAGTCCTTTATCAAGTGACTCGTTTTCCCAATTTATTCAGTGTGAACTTCCAGAGCTTCTCTTTATATAGTGCAGTAGAGTAAGAATGGAAGCAGCCAGCTGAGGTGTTAGAATGCTGATAAAGAATGTTTCCTTAAAACAACAGCAAACAGGGTTTATCATGTCTATAAGGGGGAAAGTCATTCTTTTGCTGTAGCACTGTTATAGGGGTGCAATGGAGTCATCTGGTAAGAGCACCCAGACTAGCCCTCAACGTGGTCACTCTTTAAAAATATCAGTAGTTTTTATGAGTTACTGTTTGATATTTCTGCTTCATCAGAGAGATTCAGATCTGTTTTAATGTCCTCTGCTGTGCACCTTGAAAAACGGACTTTTTAATGCCTCTCATCCTTCATCAGCACTAGCACTGGGCTTCTCCAAAAAGGTTCACAACCATGCTTTTTCTTGCCACCTTCCTCCACAGAGCCTAGAAAGCCATACACTCACCGCCCTCACTTCTTTTGTCTTGGTCAGATGATCCAGTTCTAGAGGAACTCTGTTTGAGGCAGCTTCTGGAAAAAGTTTTGTTTTCCTTATAAAGGAATAGATGTGGTTAGTGGAGTTTCTCTCCTTCCATTCCTCCTACCTTGAAAATAAATATGATATCTGGACCTCTAGCAGCCATTTTGATAAAATGAGATAACAAGCCCATTCACTAAAGAAAGCAGAGGGAAGAGATAGAAGGAGACTGGATCTTTGATGACACCCCTGGGACTCTGCCCCAGACTCTTCCTTAAGTGACAATAATAAACCCCTGTTTGTTTAAGCAAGTGTTTGTAAGGTATCCTATTTGCTGCAACTTCATTTCCACAAAATATGTTATTTATATCTCCCGGAATTTTTGTAGGAACCCAACAAGATAACTGGTATGAAAATACTTCGAATACTATAAAAAGAGAACTCATTTTAAAGTTCTGTTTTAAAAGGAATCAGATGTTTTTCTCAGGAGTTCAAGCTTAAGGTACAGGAAGTTTCAATGAAATGATAAATGGTTGAAATAAATATGCCACATATTCCTTTCAACAACTCAGATGAAGACTTGCTTCTTTCTTAAATTATTAATAACCCCATTTAGTACTTTCAAAGTGCTTTGCCATCATTTGATACTTAATCCTCAGAATTTCCCTAGAAGAATGTAAAATCTCATTTTACAAGGGAAGAAGTGAAAATAACGTTTTTCAAAGACTCTCTTTGAGACACCATACGCCTGTGGCAGACTCAGAACTAAAAATCAAAGAATTGAACAGTCCAGTGTGTAATTGGCTTTCTCATGTAAATTTGATATGCAGGCCATGACACAGCCCACAGAAGCTCTAAGAATTTTTTAAAATTTTACCTTACATGTATATTCAAAATCAAGTCAAGCTAACCATATAGGATTCCTTATGTGAATAAAATGCCTTTATGCCCAACATTAGAAGTGGACAAGGAAAGAATATATTCTATCGTTAGTGAACTCGTCTATTTGTACACCAAGAATATCACCCAATCCTGGCATAAAATAAATCATGTCAGAGTAACTCTTGTTTTACTGATGTATCTGGTAATAAGCAGTAAAAGAGTAGCTCTGAAACAGAAGCAAAAATAAAGAGAACTATCAGGCGGGCACGATAGCTCACACCTGTAATCCCAGCACTTTGGGAGGCTGAGGCAGGAGGATCACGAGGTTGGGAGTTCCAGACCAGCCTGGCCAACATGGTTAAACCCCATCTCTACTTAAAATACAAAAATTAACCAGGCATGTTGGGGCACATCTGTAGTACCAGTTACTTGGGAGGCTGAGGCAGAAGAATCACTTGAACCCGGGAGGCGGAAGTTGCAGTGAGCCGAGATCGTGCCACGGCACTCCAGCCCGGGAGACGGAGAGAGACTCCATCTGAAAAAAAAAAAAAAGAGAGAGAGAGAGAGAAAGAGGGAAATATCTACCTGCTTAAACAGGAAGTTCTCGATCACCCTTTAAAAATGAAGCAAAGATTTATTTATGGCCAAAACTTTATTTAGAAGTGTGGTGCTCAGAATCTTCCATCACCTTCGACCCAGGAAAATGTTCTCTCAATTTTAATCATGTTTTACGTGATGAAACAGAAATTTGACCTTTAATTAATGATGTTATTTTTAAAAAATTTATACATTTCCAAGTCTTTTATTGAAATTCTGAATATGATTTACATGATATAAGATCAATGAGAGAAAAAAGAAAAAGCAGCTGAAACAGAGATAGAAAAAGCTCTTAATTAGACTATATTACTATTTTTATTTTCAAATCCAGAGAAGGCCAATTTAAAGATTTCCTGTGCCAGCTCTACTACTTCCTACCCGTGGTTCCTTAACCAAGTTACCGCCTCTCTCTACGTTTAGTTTCCTTATGTAGTAAATGGGCACAATAATAATGCCCACTAAATTGGGTGGTTGGGCAAATTGAATGAAAGAGTACAACACCAACAATGTTAGTCATTATTATGGTCTGAAAAATCCATAAAACATTGGACACAACTAAGAGATGGTACATGAGATAAATACGATACAAGCTGACTGAACATCTAACCTGAATGCAGTGGCAGTAAAGGTGGTTTGACTTTCAGGATAGTACTGCTCCACCGGCTCCTGCTGGGATTTAAATGATTATTGCTTAGCCCTTTTCTCTTGACTTGTTATCAAGTGCCTGGCAGGGCCTATTTCAAGTACATTTTGTAAAATACCACAGGAAGATCCTTAAGAAATAACCAACAGCATGCTTGGGTCTGGTCTGATATTAAGGGCAACACTGGTCACTGGACATTAAAGGGGGCACAGCTGAATTCAAGAGCTAAAGAAGGTGGTGCTTAGCAAAAAACAAGGGCGTTCCTGAACAGAAATCCACCGTAAAGGGGGAAGAAATTTTTGAGAAATTCTTATTTGTCACAAGGAGCACACAGCTGCCCAGAAATGCACTTTCCAGAAAACTGGAAAAGTAGAATTCTGACATGCCCTCTGGATTTCTAGCTGGAGCCTGTGAGTATATGGGAACAGTGCACACCTTGGGAGAATGGGAATTTTGTGAGGTGTTTAAACCTCTGTCACCTGCGGATTTAAAGGTTGTCGTATATGCCTATTTTATTTATTATCTCCTCTGCTCTAGTGTTATACTGGTAAGAACAAGGGAGTGAAGGTTACAATTGCAACAGGGGTTACAATCTTGCCTGTTTCATATAGCAGATATTCCATGAGTGCTGTAGGGTTGAGGCAGGAGGAAAATGAGGCCAAAGAAACCGAGCACTCGAAATTGGCAGAGTCAAACTGGGCAACCTCCTGAGGAAACACGCACAGAACATAAATGTCAGACCCATCCTGGCTTCTAAATATTGCATTGCCAGGAGTAGCCAGCGAAAGATTGGGCCCTTCAGCCTCAGGGTGCCAAGTGTCTTCCATGTCCCAAGGCCTCCTTAGTGTGTCCACCTGCCTTCCAGGTGGCTCGACTGCAGATCCACTCAGCCTCTGTTGACTGAAACTGAGCTGAAGGGGGATATAAGATGAAAGAAGGGTGAAGAAGAGAAAGCATCAGGGAAAGGAAAAGGATCTAATGGAGTGTACAGAGGAGTGAGAAAAAAAATCAAGGAGAAGGGAAGCAGAAAATAAAATCAGGAAGAAAATAAGATAAAATACAGGGAAGAAAGATGAGAACGGGATAAGCATAGGATTCAAAAGACTTCAGTAGGGACCTGGGATCAGATGGTTGTACTAGAACTGGATACAGGAAGGAAGGAAAAAATGTATCTTAGAGGAGCTTCTGAGAATAAAAGAGGAAAAAAGAAAAGATAGAGGATTAAAAATACTATTTGTTATTCTAAATATCTGGATAATAATTAATCATCTTTGTGTCTGTTGTGTCAAAGCTTTTAGTGGCACTGTATGCAGAACCACAATCAATATTATTTCAAAACAGTGATGCCCTTTGAGGAGGATATAAAGGGGAGGGAGAAATCAGATAAACTATGAAGGAGGAGAGAAGAAGCCAGTTCTGTCAGATACTGCAGAGACAGGTTGATGCTGAACCCTTGGGAATAGAAGTGATGCAATGCCTGTAAGAATGAGCAGGATGTTTACTATCTTTCTGCACAGAAAAAAAAAAAAAAAAAAAGGAAAGGAAAAGAAAGAAAACAGAAAAAATATGGCAGTGGCTACACACAACTCCTTCTTAAAGAAGAACACATTGGAATCTGATTCATTGATCACTGAGTTAATTGTTATCTTGAGGCTTTGGTATGTACAGTAGTTATTTACATGTGACATTAGGTACCAGTTATTTTATTATTGTTAAAAGAAAAATTGGGAATCCATTAGGCTGAGACAACTTCAATGCCTTGAGTTCCTACATAGACAACCTGAAAGGAACTCAATGTAAATAATAAAATGAAACTTAAGCTTAACCAATCAGAAACTGCCGACTAACCTCTAACTAGGGACTTTGCACATTAACCAAACAGTTTCATTGTCTGCCTTATGTGAACACTTTATAAAAGCTTTCACTTGGGCCGGGCGTGGTGTCTCATGCCTGTAATCCCAGCACTTTGGGAAGCCTAGGTGGGGGGACCATGAGGTCAGAAGATCGAGACCATCCTGGCTAACATGGTGAAACACCGTCTCTACTAAAAATACAAAAAGTTAGCCAGGCATGATGGCACCTGCCTGTAATCCCAGCTACTCTAGAGGCTGAGATAGGAGAATTACTTGAACCCAGGAGGCAGAGGTTGCAGTGAGCCGAGATTGCACCACTGCTCTCCAGTCTGGGTGACAGAGTGAGACTCCATCTCAAGAAAGAGAAAAAAAGCTTTCACCTTAAGCCCCTTTGGTGGAGCCTAAACCACTCTCAGTTTGGTGCTGCCAAATTGATGAATTCCCATCAGCCCAAATAAATTATTTAAAAGTTTAACGTACTGAAGTTTATCTTTTAACACTATTTATTTTTAAACCAGCCTTTAGTACTTTTTTGTTTGTGTATTGGCTCCATTTACTTTATGACGTGAGTCATTTATTACTGTATCGATTGAGACATCTATCAAGTCATCTCTTAGGCAAGCAATCCTCAATCTTTAATGAGCATCAGTATCATCCAGAGGACTTGTTAAACACAGATTTCTAGTCTCTACAGCACCAGAGCTTCTGACACAGTGGGTCCGGGGTGAAAGAATCTGCATTTTAACAAGTTTCCAGGTGAGGCTGATGTTGCTGATCCAGATACGTCACTTTGAGAAGAACAATATTTGAAAAACAGTAGAGTGTTTCTACTATGTGTAAATATTATTATTGCAGATGTGTTTAAATATAAAACTGTATTTCAAGGATAAAGTTTTTAGAGTTCAGAAACAATTATTAGAAGCATTAATATGCAAAGTGATCTACTATATCAATAGTAAAATCAAAGAGCTCTGTGGCATTTTGAAGGAAAAACTTCTGAAATGTATAACTTTCTATAATAAGATGACCTGGTTGAAGTTCTAAACTTTTCAATGTAGTATTTCCAATTTTGAAACCTCAAACTTAAGAGTTGTAGAGAAAAATGTTTTCTCTTCTTCACATGATCCCAGCTTGGCCCAGAAAGAAGGGCACATTCACCAACACTTCTGTCCTCTTGGAATAGTCCTGGCGAGGAAGCTTGGGCCTCTCTCCCATCCCCTCTGAACAGAGTGTGCTACTTTTGGGCCATGGTGTACACTAGAGGACTATGCTCTTAACAGTGGAAAGTGCCATCTTTTTCTCTTTCTTTGACTCCCTGAGCTTTTAGGTGCAAACAGGCTTGTCTCCTCTTTTGTCACCATGAAGTAAATCCACCTAGACAGTGTCTTCCGTAGTCAGAAGTCCCTGCTGAAGACAGAGTACAGTAAGTCTGTGCAACCAGCTGGGTGAGTGGACTCAGGGTCTTATATGCAGGCTTGGATATACACCCAGTGTGAATGTGCAGATTCTGGATCTAAAAAAACTTTGTGTCTAAGCAACATTCTCCCTTCTTTAGCAGAAGCCCTGCTAAGCCATTGATACAGTTGGCTATCTGTCCTTTGAGTGTTTACTTCATCAGTCAACATCTTGGAAAGAAGTGGGAGAGAATTTTAGAGCTGCTAGATCTTGAAAATGCAGGCTGGGAAATCACAGGATGGACGCTTGGGCAGCAAAGGGCAACCCAGGGAGAATGAGGATCTTGATATAGGCCAGCTTGGGCTGGGGCAGTTCACAGTGGCTTGTAACATAGCCACAGCTGGTACATCAGAGCCCAGAAAGGCTCCAGTTAAGTGCCACCTCAAAACAGATGGACTTCACTATGTAAAGTTTTTTTAGGGTTTTGTGAAAAGAATAATTATTACTTCCATAGTGTCTTTTTCCCCATACAGTGCTTCTCAGCCAGACTTGCAAAGGGAATTGAGTTTCCCATAGGGCACGGAATACTCTGTGTTCATGCTGACCTTCAGGTTGTCAGGGTCAGGCTGAAAGCAGCATCTCCAGATTAGTTAATCCAAATTCAGACTTCTTTATCATTCTGTAAATGACATCAAGATCTAAATGGTCTCTTGGGCTTGGGAGGCTCCTGCATAGGGTCTTGGAAATAACCTACTTCTATCACATCTTCTATACCTACATAGGGTCCTGAAAATACCCTACTTCTATCACTAAGTCTTAAATTGGTTCTAAACTGTGTATGTTGTAAAGTCTGCTCATGGGTGAGAATTTTAGAGACCCCTACTGAAGCTTCAACCACAGAAGGGCAAGGGAATAGATAAACAACAATACAGATTTTCTCCTATAGGGCATATGACACATTCTTTAAGCAGAAGCAAAGCAACTCACCCTCATTATGGACCAAAAGTTTAGAGGGACCATTTAAGATTTTCCATTGAAAACTCCCTGTCATTAAGAATTTGGTTTGCATAGTGACATATTGGGGAAAGAAAACTCTGAAAAAACGTTTGGTCTCGCAATCAGAACAACAATGAAAAAAAATGAAAGCAAAATAAAGGTATGCACATTAAGAAATAACATAGGGTGGATAAACAGTTTTCTCCTCTAGAGACAGATTGAATTTAAAAAAAAAAGGTGGGACTAAAAAATGAGAAATATTTTAGCTGTTATCTTTTTAAGGAGTGTTAGGGCAGGGGGGCTTATAAAAATCAAATAAAGGAGGCAAGATCATGAGAGCTCACTAGGTTAATTCCTCCAGTGAGAGCCCAGAGAGAGCAAACTATTGAGAGAGAGTGTTTGTCTTTTCTTTTATTCTTCTTATTTTTCAAAAACTTTTGATTATGGAAATTTCCAAACATACACAAAAGAAGAGAGAGTAATATAATGACTCTCCATGTGCCCATCTCTCCACTCCAGCAGTTATCAACATACGGCTATTCTTATTTCCTGTGTACCTCCCCCCTCCTCCTCCAAATCCCAGCACCTGCTGGAGTATTTTACAATTAATCCTAGACATTATATGATTTCATCTATATTATCTCAAAGAAATAAGAATTTTTAAAAGTTTAACCACAATATCATTTTACATCTAAAATAATAATATCTCTTCATATTATATATCTAGCTAGTTTTCTAATTTCACCATTTTAAAAATAACATATTCTCTTTTTAATGTTTGTAGATTTGGGGGCACAAGTACAGATTTCTTATTTGCATATGTTATTCAGTGGTAGAGTCTGAGCTTCTAGTGTGCCCACCACCCAACTGTAATTTCACCATTGTTTATAAATACCATATAAATATATGGTTCGTTTGAATCAAGATCAGAAAGAAAACTACCACATTATATTTGGTTGATATGTCCCTTAAACTTCTTTTTATTTATTAACTGCCTCCAGCTCCCCGCTTTCTTTTTCTAATTTATTTATTGAGGAAACTTTGTCATTTGTTTTCTAGCGTTTTGAGAGGTGTCCTCTTAGAGTTGCAAGAATAAGAGAGCAGTTGGAAAACTTCATGGAAGAGCTGCATGGGGTGATTTCAGAAACATTGGACATTTGTTATAGAAGGGCTGAGAAGATTAGCAGAGAATACATTAAACATCCTTAGATGAGTTTGGAGGTGACACAGTCATTTCAGGTGGCAAAACTATGGCCATGGTTTGGGGGATGATTTCCGGGAAACACACAGAGTTAGGACTCTGTGCAAAGGTTTAGGGAAGTGAAGCACAGTAAAGGGTAGCATAGTAGGTGCAAAGGAGATCAACTCCAGGCCAGGGTTAGCTGTTGGGCTGATGGAGGGTAGCTTATAGACAGAATTTTCCAACTTGGGTTGGTGATGGCGACTGGATGCATTTGAACAACTAATGCAATTGACTGACTCAGAACTCAATGATTTCATATGGGAGACTCCAGGAAAATTGTCTGGTTCTAAAGAAAAAAGAGGAGAGGAATTCTGGTCCAGCAATCAGTGCTACACAGGAGGAGGAGGAAGAAAGCAAGGCTCTGCTGATCCTGCAGAATCCGTGGAAGAGCAGAAGGAAATGCAACATTAGGGCGTATTCCATTGCCGCAGGAAAACATGTAGCTGAGAGAATAGTTCTACTGCTGATGATGTGAGAAAAAGGTTATCAAGGTTTGGAAATTCAAAAGTCAGGAAAAGGAAAGGTTTTGGGGAAAATCACATGAAAGAAATCATAATGGAAGGTTCAAATAAGCTCAGTTAGAAATAAAACTGAAGATATTACAACCAGTACCACAGAAATACAAACAATATAATAATTCAAGACTACTATAAACACCTTTATGCACACAAACTAGAAAATCTAAATGAAATGGACAAATTCCTGGAAATATACAACTCTCCTAGATTTTCAGAAAGAAATAGAAATCCTGAACAGACTAATAACAAGCAGCAAGACTAAATCAGTAATAAAAAAAACTGTCAACAAAAATGTTCAGGATCAGACGGATTCACAGCTGATTTCTACCAGACATTCAATGAAGAACTGGTATCAGTCCTACTGAAACTATTCCAGAAAATAGAGAAAGAGTATATTCTCCCTAAATTATTCTATGAAGCTAGTATCATCCTAATACCAAAACTAATAAATGACATTAAAAAAAAAAACAAACAAAAGAAAACTACAAAACAACCAGACGCAGTGGCTCATGCCTCTAATAATCCCAGCAGTTTTGGAGACTGGGGCGGGTGGATCACCTGAGGTCAGAAGTTCAAGACTAGCCTGGACAACATGGTGAAACTCTGTCTCTACTAAAAATATAAAAATTAGCCAGGTATCGTGGTGGGTGTCTGTAATCCCAGCTACTTGGGAGTCTGAGCCAGGAGAATCGCTTGAACCCAGGAGGCAGAGATTGCAGTGAGCCAAGATCATGCCACTGCACTCCAGCCTGGGTGACAGAGCAAGACTCTGTCTCAAAAGAAAAAAAAAAACCAAAAAACTACAGACCAATATCACTGATGAACCCAGATGCAAAAATCCTCAATAGAATACAAGTTAACCAAATCCAACAGCACATCAAAATGATAATACACCATAATCAAGTGGGTTTCATCCCAGGAATGCAGGGATGGTTTAACATACACAAATCAATAAATGTCATACATCGCATAAACAGAATTAAAAACAAAAACCATATGATTATCTCAATAGACACAGAAAAAGCATTTGAAAAAATTCAGAATTACTTTATGATAAAAGCCCTAAGCAAAATAGGCATAGAAGAGACTTACCTCAAAGTAATCATAAAAGCCATATATGACAAATCCACAGCCAGTATCATACTGAAAGGGGAAAAACTGAAAGCATTCCCCCTAAGAACTGGATAAGACAAGTATGTCCACTTTTACTACTTCTATTCAACAGAGTACTGAAAGTCCTAGCCAGAACAATCAGAAAAGAGAAAATAAAGGGCATCCAAATTGGAAAAGAGGAAGTCAAATTGTCACTGTTCACTGATGATATGACCATATACATAGAAAACCCTAAAGACTCACCCAATAGTCTCCTAGATCTGATAAACAAATTCGCTAAAATTTCAGGATACAAAATCAGTGCACACAAATCAGTAGCACTGCCATACACCAACAATGACCAAGCTGAGAATCGAATCAAGAACTCACTCCCTTTTACAATGGCTGCAAAACAATAAAATATTTAGGAATATACTTAATCGAGTAGGTGAAAGATCTCTACAAGGAAAACTACAAAGCACTGCTGAAAGAAATCATAGATGACACAAACAAATGGAAACACATCGCATACTCATGGATGGGAAGAATCAATATTGTGAAAATGATCTTATTTCTTAAGGCAATCTACAGATTCAGTGCTATTCCCATCAAAATACTGTCACATTTATTTATTTTTGTTTTTGTCATCATTCTTCACAGGCCTAGAAAAAAAAATCCTAAAATTCACATGGAACCAAAAAAGAGCCACATAGCCAAAGCTATACTAAGCAAAAAGAACAAATCTGGAAGCATCACATTACCCGTCTTTAAGCTATACTACAAGGCTATAGTTACAAAAACACCATGGTACTAGTATAAAAAGAGTCACACAGACCAATAATACAGAATACAGAACCCAGAAATAAAGCCAAAAATGTACAGCCAACTGATCTTTGACAAAGCATACACAAACATAAATTTGGAAAAGGACACCCTATTCAATGAATGGTGCTAGGAAAACTGGCAAGCCACATATGGTAAGATGAAACTGGATCCCCATCTTTCATCTTATGCTAAAATCAACTCAAGATAGATCAAAGACTTAAATCTAAGACCTGAAACCATACAAATTCTGGAAGATAACATTGGAATAACTTTTCTGGACATTGGCTTACACAAACAATTCATGACTAAAACCCCAAAAGCAAATGCAACAAAAACAAAAATAAATAAATGTGATTAATTAAACTAACAAGCTTCTGCATAGCAAAAGAAATAATCAGCAGAGCAAACATACAGCCCACAGAGTGAGAGAAAATATTTGCAAACTAGGCATCCAAAAAAAGGACTAATATCCAGAATCTACAAAGAACCCAAACAAATCAGCAAGGAATAAAACAAATAATCCCATCAAGAGGTAAGCAAAGGATATAAATAGACATTTCTCAAAAGAATATATACAAACAGCTAATAAATATATGAAAAAATGCTCAACAGGACTAACCCTCAGGGAAATGCAAATTAAAATCACAATGAGATACCACCTGATTCCTGCAAGAATGGCCATTATTAAAAACTCAAAAAACAATAGATGTTGGTATGGTTGTGGTGAAAAGGGAACACTTTTATACTGCTGGTGTAATTTACATTGTATTAATGTAAATTAGTACAACCACTATGGAAAACACTGTGGAAATTCTTTAAAGAATTAAAAGTAGCTCTACCATTCGATCCAACAATCCCACTACTGGGTGTCCACCCAATGGAAAAGAAGTCATTATACAAAAAAGATACATGCACATGCATGTTTATAGCAGCACAATTCTAAATTGCAAAGATATGGAACCAAACTAAGTGCCCATCAACCAACAAATCGATAAAGAAAATGTAATATATACACACCATGGAATACTTCTCAGCCATAAAGCAAAATGAAATAATGTCTTTTGCAGCAACTCAGATAGAGCTGGAGGGCATTATTTTAAGTGAAGTAACTCAGGAATGGAAAACCAAATATTATATATTCTCACTTGTAAGTAGGAGCTAAGCTATGAGGATGTAAAGGCATAAAATAATATAATGGACTTTGGGGACCGCAGAGGGGAAGATTGGGATGGGAATGAGGGATAAAAGTTTACACACTGTCTTCAGCGTACACTGCTCGGGTGACGGGTTCACTAAAATCTCAGAAATCACCACTAAAGAACTTATCCATGTAACCGAAAAACACCTGTATCTCATAAACTATTGAAATAAAAAAAGTTTGAATTATGTAAATGATAATATAGAAAAATGTATGGGTAGAGAAAACAATGAAGTAAAAAAGATAAAGAAAAAAGAGCATAATGATTCCTACTTAGAAATATCGGCAGTGGCTTTAGTTAGGGCTTTGCTGAGGGTAATCCTCCAAATGAGGCCACTAGGGTAATGAGAGAGAACTTTATCCATAAACAGAGTTCCCAGATGAAAGGAACTCCAGGACCAAAGCTGCTGCAGTGCAAGGCTAAAACCCTTTTGGAATTCTACTCAATAAGGAAAAACAGAGAAGGGAAAGAGGGTGGGATTTCACAGAATGCATATCATGAATGTGCTTAAAGAGGGAATGGAAGATACATTACTAGGCAGCATTCAAGCCCAGGGAGGAACTGGATCCCCCAAGTGTGAAAATCAAGAGGGAAATAAAAATACATAAAAAATTGTATTATGAAAAATTTCAACCACTCACAAAAGTAGAGAGAAAAATACCATACGTTCCCATCATGTAACCCCAGCAACCATAAAATTGTCATTACTTCCGTTTTAACTTTATCTCACAAGATTTTATGAGGGAATATGTTAAAGGTCCAGATGTTATATCATTTCACTAATAAATAATGAAAAGGCTTTAAACACACTAGATGAACACAGAGGGGACTGACAAAGCCTTGCATAAAACTGGAGGACCAGAAGTGTCAAGTTGGCACATTTCAAAATTTTAGAAGGAAGTATTTTAAGTGCCACTTTCTAATGGCAAGACAGTACATACAAGTGATTTCCCCACTGGCACAGGGAGCTCAATGTTACAATAAATGGACAATTTCTTTCTTGTGGGTTTAAATTCTTTCATAATGACCCCTGGACCAAATGCCCAGTTGATGTCTATATTGGTCAGCCTGAAACAGAAAGTATCATATCTATAACTTTGCATTTCTTCATGTTCTTGCCTTTCCCCAAATTGTACTATTTGCAAAACTAGGAACAGATAATTTGGTTTAGGACAGCTACTCTAGGGGCATGGGATTTGCTCATGCTTCCTGTTTTTTGGCTCAGTGTGAGTAATCTGTAGTTAGGTTCATTCAACTTTATTGTTGCTGAAGACTCTATAGATATTCTAGTGCTCCAAAGATGGCCCCAAACATCACAGCTGGTGAAGAAAATCTGGCACCATGAGACTGAGCCCAATCCAACAAAATTAGAAAGCAAAGTCAGAAAAATTCCAAATTTAGCTTACAGAAGGAAGGGGAATTTGATTTCGAACTTTAGAGCTTTTTCTCACAATTTAATAATCAAATAACATTCAAATTAGGTGTTTGAATAGTGTATCTACAATATATTTTTTGAGTATTTTTTTAAATGGCATACTTTTTGCTGAACTGGTTAAACACAACTTGTGATCAACACAATTAAAAAAAACTGTATAGGAGGAAATATTAATCCTTTAGTATGGGGTGAAGTTAAGGCAATTTCACTGAGTTCGTATTCTCCTTACAGCCTTCAAGTGCAACATTTAGGCCACTCTACACACTAGCCCTAGGAGGATACAAAAAACACATCCACATTAACACAGGAGCAGGCCTGCTCAGACACAATGCAGATTTGCTCTCCCGAGTGCGCCAGCCCTGCTCCAACAGGTTTAAAGAAAAAAGACATCGGGAGAGTTAACAGGGAGTCCTTCGCTCACATGACCACATTTGCACCAAAATCACGAAGAAGGCCACCCAGGTCTTCACAGACCAGTACTACACACCCCTGGGCAAAGACTTCCGCACGAACAAACGTGTGTGCGAGGAGATCACCATTATCCTCAGCAAGAAGCTCCGCAACAAGATAGTAGGCTATGTCATGCATCTGATGAAGCGGATTCAGAAGACCCAGTGAGAGGTATCTCCATCAAGCTGCAGGAGAAGGAGAGAGAAAGGAGAGACAATTATGTTCCCGAGATCTCAGCCACGGATCAGGAGACCATTGAAGTAGACCCTGACACTAAGGAAATGAGGAAGGTTTTGAACTTTGTCAGTCTGTCCAACCTACAGGTCACTCAGCCTACAGTTGCGATAAATTTCAAAATGCCTCGGGGAGCTGTTTGAATCTCTGCAATGCTGTAATTTTTTCAGTAATCCTGGGACAACGGCAAATAAAACAAAACAAAATCCCCTCCCCCGAAAAAACCTAAAAATACAGGGGGCCCTTCTGCTTCTATCCCTACATTTCCACAGTGGTCTACGAAGGAGGAAACTTCTACCTCCACTTCTGACCTCTTGGAAGAGTCATAGAAAGT
Source organism: Theropithecus gelada (assembly GCF_003255815.1). NCBI lineage: Eukaryota > Metazoa > Chordata > Mammalia > Primates > Cercopithecidae > Theropithecus > Theropithecus gelada. The sequence goes on from NC_037669.1 coordinate 148,411,918, forward strand.
ATATCCCACTCTTAATCCCTTGGAATAGGGATGGTCAGTGGGTGATCCAAGCACCACATTGGCTAGGCCACGCCTTACTAGAGGTAAGTTTTCTGGGCTCAGGTGCAGAGAAGGTTGATCCTTTTCTCTCTCTGATCAGTCAAAATGAGCCCAGAAGCTTGAGGGGTGGGAGGAGGAGCCCTAAGATTCCCTTTCTAGCTGCTGTCTCTGCAAAAGGCAACCCTTCTTTAGAGAGGTTGAGTACTTGGAAGTAGATTCCACTGTGCAGATAGATTTTACCCCAGCAAGCCTGTCTCGGAGTATGCTGTCCTTGGCTTTCCTGTGGATTGAAGTGAGATGTGGGAAGCCTCTGGTCTAAGCCACGTTATCCAACAAAGTTCACCAAAAGCCTTACATTCTTGGTGTACCCTGTTCTTGTCACCTGTATATTTTGTGTGTATTGTCTTTTGGTTACCATGGTGGAAGAGAGACGCCTGAGGTTTTGGCTGTTGAATCTCTAACAAAACAATTTTGGTTTTTTTCACTTAGAAATAAATCTAGTTTTAAGAGTAGATTTTGGTGGAATCCAATACTGTTTGAATCTTAAACTGGTGATAATTAATTGGTTCTGCTTTTTCCCATTTCAACAATTCTCAGATAGTGCCATGAAGGACATGGCTTAAGTAAGAAGCTAGGAAGACATTTTTTTTTTTCCAGAAAGATTATTCCTTTAACATTTAAAAACTGTATGTTATTTATAGTCCCTCAATTTTGAAGCCCAAATACCCTGGTGAAAAACTTTTTAAATTACCTTTTTAGCAAGGATTCAAAGGATGAGCAAATATTCATAATTAATCATCTTTTTAGTGATTTTGTTGAGGAACCTGGGAATCTGGAAGAGTCTGTCCAACAGCTACTAGAACACAATGTTTCTGTTACAGATTTAACTGAGATTTATAGGTTCTGATTATATTCTGAGAAACAGTTCTTTCCCACACCTAGAGTTTAGAAATGAAAGTCGTTACTTAGATACTGGAGCTTCTGACTGGATAATATAAGTGTCATTATTTGGGAATTCATATTTAGCCTAGCCAACAAAGAAACATTCTTGAAGCTACATATGATGTAGCCAAAAAATTGTCATTGTTTGCTCTATCTTGCTTTGTGAATTTGTTTTTTTTCCCACAGCAATGCAGGACATTTTTATAGAAGTAAAATCACATTGTCTTGTGACATCCATTAAACCTGTTGGTCTAGATTTAAATGAATACGTAACCACCTGTTGTTGATTTACAATTCATTTGGAGGAAGACCTTGGGTGGTAGGGTGGGGCATAGTGTATGTGTTCATGTGTGATACACCAAGTTATAGTCTTCAAAGAGTCTCAGAGTAGTTTTAAACTTTTAACTTAAAACTTATACTTTAGATATAATATTACCATCAGAAAATTGTATTCAAAGTAAATTGAATTTTCTCTGCACAAGTGACATGTGGTTTTAACTCTGCTGGCCATGGAACATGATTTACCTTCTTATCTAAGAGAACCAAAGTGTTTGTCATATAATTTATTATGTAATTTAGTTGGCTTAAGCATAAATAAAATTCATCTTGTGTGCTACTTAAGGATTACTTTGAGCGTAGCTATAAATTATTAAAGTTTCAAAGTGCATAGACCATATACAGAATTGAATGAAATGAAGAATGAATGAGGCTTCAATGCAAATTAAAATTGTATTTTTGAAAAATGGTATTTTCTAGTCTTTGTGCAAACTTTTTTCACTTGGGATTCCTTGGATCCTTTCCTAAATAAACTACCTGCAAGTCCTTGTCTCAAGGTCTGCTGTGAGGGAACTCAAACAGAGACACCCTCTAACAAAGGCTGCCTCAAAGGCTAGATTTTGAATTGATATGGGAAAAACTAAGAAGTGAAACTGTCCAAATCTGCTTGATTTTGACATACTTCATTTCAGAAAATATTTCCAAGCATATTCAACTTCTCCTAATCTGGAGCTCTGTCATCTCTCCTAAGTCTCTTTTTCTCTTTAGAGAAAAATGTAGAGATCACGGAGAGGTGAGGGGCATGATGGCTTTCTTTGTTTATATAAAAATTTTATAATTTAACACACAGTGTATTTTAGCTAGTGAGGTCAGAGTTATTACCTTGTAAGACATAGAGTAGCAGTTATAGCCTAAGAAGAATGCAAATTTATCAAGTGGACACTGAATGGGAGATCAAAGAAATGAATTTTCTCAGCTCTTATTTCAGAAATTTTGTGCTAAAACAAGTTGTAGCATGGAGTAGCATGTCTCCATCTTTTCCTTCTTGACCTTGGCTCCAGAGGTCACACTTCTTTTCATCCTTGAAGTCTTTATCTTGGGTTAGGAGTAGGTTCCAACCACTGTGATGAGCCTGCATTACCTCTGCCTTATGTGGAACCAGCGACTGAACAAAACAAGAAGCCAGTGAGTGAATTTTTTTTTCTCATGATGGGCCTTCCAAGATGTGCAAGACAGAAGAGGGGACCTATAGACTGGAGTTTATTATTTCTATTGAAGAGGTACCATTTCTAAAGGAAAAGAGATGATATGCTGTGGACAGAAAGCTGAGGAGAAAATGGGGGGATTGCAGGAAACAGGGTGAAGAGGGGCTGAGTTGGGAGTCAAGGGATTTGCATCTGGGACCCTCCTCATTCCCCAGGCTTCAGCTGTACGACGGTCCCCCCTTTGATAACACAGGGATGACATGACTGGATCACAGGTATTGTATCAGATTTGCCTCAACCTGGCTGTATACAGTTTTGGGACTCTTCAATGCAAAAATGCCTAAATAACATCCAGTACGTGTTTGGTGGGGCAAGGCCAGCCAAATAGCCTCTAGTGCAGGTGGAAGAAGATTCCCCTTTTCTCCAGTCATCACTGAGTGATGGACTTCTAAGCATCAAGAATCAACACAGAGATTACAGTTCACAGAGAAAAACAGTGAGGTCTTCACCCATTTTTCCCTCCTCAGAGCATGGCTGGAATGCACCTGTTGGGTAGAAGAAGGAAAGGATCCCCTATCCATGCCACACACGTTTCTACACTTGCATTGTTTGATAAAATGATACAAATTCTCTGATTTCACTCGTTTTCAATGATTTTTAATCTCACCTTCCCACTATAATGAAGAGCAGTGGAAAGAACATGGAGTTGGGGTCACATCCTGGGTTCATGACCCTGGATCCCACAGACCAGACTTCGTAAAGGCTGAAGAAAAGAAACCCAGCCTTGAACAGTGAACTTGGGGTGGACTTAATATTGTCTAAGTGTTTATTATGGGATTTAATTACCTGTGAAATTTTTGAACTTTCATTTCGCTATGGAAATATACTAATGGGAGGGGTCCATATTACTCAAATTTAGGGGCAATTTATGCTAACATGTGACCTTTTTCAGGTAGGGACAGCTAAGATTAGGTCTATGATGAGCTTGAAAATAGGATAGGGGATAGATTTTTGGATGAGGACATTGTGTGGCTTTCAAACAAACTTAATTACAGTCCTGTCCTGGCCCATTTCAGAAGCTTGGAGTAGGGTGGGGCAAAATATGAAATTTCCATTTCACTGGTCTCAAAGATGGATAAATAGTAAGGGAAAGGCCACATGAAAGAGACAGTGGAATTTTCCTATAACCCAGGGCCTGTGTTGTCTTAAGCATTCTCTGTTAATCCTAAGGGCTGAGAGAGAACTAAGATGGCATTGTGGAGCTCCAGGGAGCTGGAGAGGGGACTTCTCAGTATCTCTCCCTACCCAAGGCAAACTTAGCTTCTCGATACTCTGACCCCACAATCTTCAATGACCTCTTACAAGAACCAGGAGCGCAGAAGTGATTGGTTAGATTCTGTAAAGTTGATTGGGTCCCATTCACTAGTGGGTGCGATTACCGCACCATGCAAAGTTACACTGGCCTGGGAGGTTCCACTCTTCAGTTCTTTCTTTCATTGTGGCTGGATAGGCAAGCTGAGACAGGGCACACTGACTGCAACAGGCTGGGCCATCCTGTTCTTTCTCTTTGCTGTTTGTCACTTGCATGTAGTATCTTGCAGTGGCCAGCAGGTATTAATATTGAGATTTAGGGACTGTCAAGAATTCCTCTGTGGTCCTTGTGCCTAAGTTTTGAGTCCATCCCAATTTCACCTGAGAACCTGGAACTAAGGATTCTGGTTACCAGGTCATAAAACAACATGTAATTTTTAACTGATATTCTTTTTTCTGTGAATATCTCCTTCAGGAATCTCATGAAAAATAGTGATTATTGACAGTACAGGATCTGAGAATTTGAGGAATTTTGGCTGTTAGAGTGACCAACTTCCCTTGTTTGTCTGTGAGTGAGGGGGTTTCCTGGGATGCACAACTTTCAGTAGCAGACCAGGAAAGTCCCTGATAAGCTAGGATGAGTTGATCACCCTGGCTGAAAAGCCATCTAAAGGCCAATACACCCCACATGTAATTTAACTGCTAAAGGCTGTGTGACCTTGGCTATGTTGCCAACTGTCCCTGAGCCTTAAATTACTCACCAGGAGAAGGGTGAGTGTTTTCTGCATATTAAATTAGACTAAATTAAATGCCTTGGCATATTTTCTGGTCCATAGTAGACTCTCTATTGTTACATGTTTCTATTTTATTTTCTCACTTATATTGGTACAGCAAAATTAAAAAATGATATTCTAAAAAGAAAACACAAAATAGGAAGAACTGAATTCCTTTTCTGGGTGGAGGAATTGGAGACATTTCCTGAGACCCCTTTCCTTTAAGCTTTTCCCCCCAGTGTGAAGCAGCATCAGGAATGAACAATGAAATAGTGAATGTACTCCATTCCTGGAATAAAGCAGGGGTGATACATTCAAACATCTGCAGGAGTCACACAGGGACCACGAATGAAAGAAGAGGGATGAATGGACTTGTGGCAAGCTGGTTGCAAATGCAGCAGGCAACCACTCAGCCCCAACAGATTGTGGCCATGTAAGAAGGGCCCAGTGTGCCAGATCTTACAAGTGTTTCCTGCAAGAAGCCATATGATTTTTTTTAAATGTTAAATATACTGACTTGAATGTGTTGACATCAAACCTAAAACTTTTAAAAAGATGTAAAAGCCAATCAAAACATTGTATGGGCCATTAATCTTTTGTCAAGTTGTTTCATTGGGTAAAAGAGTGAAACTGGATGTCACGGGTCAACCAGAAAATGTTTATTCTACTCAGATGGAATAACTGTGATAAAGGAAAACCAAAGTAATTCCATAATGACAAAAAACAAAAAGACAGGAAGTTTCTAGGTTTTGAATTTGTGTTATCTTGTATATCTGACAACTCGACTGAATCTGTGGAGTTGCAAAATTATAAAGGTAGAACCTGCTAGCAAAGCTCCATGCAATGCTTGCAAGCATTAGCCGACAGGTTTCAAAACAGTATGAATATTAGTCATCACAGATATTCCTGCCAAAAAGGGTAGCGTGTTAGAAGAACATCTGCAGCACACATAAATACCCTCTGCTAAGTTAAACTCAGAGAGGAAATAAGCTTCAAAAGTTGCACAAAGCAAAGATGCTGAAACAGCAGAGTTTTGTATTAAGGGGTTGACAGATTTACTCTCATGGTGAAATTGTTTGTTGAGGAGGTAGTTAGCTCCCAATAATATTATATGCTTGACCTTTAGCTTTTAGTGACAAAAATTGTTTCAGGATGCATTTGGGCTCAGCCTACTCAATAAGAAATCACATTGTATAAATTGAGTATTTATTCTGTCAAAATGGGGATAATAGGTGATTAATACTCCTAAATTCCAATGATATGGTAAAATGAAAAAGAAAATCACTTAACCCCAGGATATATCCAAATGTGTTATAGGATCAAGTGTTAAAAGCAAGCAAGTCATAACATTTGCTAAGAAAAAAGAAAGAAAAGGGGGAAAAAAAGTTGCAGAACCCAGGATATTATCTTGAACTATTTTAAAGTAGAAAAACATGAAATTAAACAGAAGCAACCTGCCACATGGAAGATTATCTGAAGAATCATCACTCTTACGGTCAGAATCCTGTGAATACAGAGCTTTCATTTCTGGTGGCAGAACCATTTCTCAGTGAGCAACATTGTTTTGCCACAGGACAGAGGACGTTGTGATCTGTTGCAGATTTCTGTGGGTCCTGGATGCCTAGACCAGGAGCCCTACAAAGAGAAATCCATGCATGCAGCATTGCTGAGGATGGCTATGTGAGTTTCTCTTTCAAAGTTATGTGTTTTGTTTTTTTTCTTTTTTGTCTCAACACATCCAAACAGTACAGTTGTAGAGATGGAGTTGGAATTTTATTTGTCTTTTGCTTTCATTGTTTTCTCTTGTTAAAAGAAAAACAATTGATTTAGAGTTTAAATGCTGCTCTGCAGCTATCAGTTATATAAAGCCAAACAGAGTCATATACTAAATCCTTTCTTGCTTCTCAACAACTACAACAATAAAAAAAATCCTATGAAATCACTTTAGGTTTGCTTAAACAATGTATAGTCATGATTTGAGAGCATAAGAAACTCTATGCTTTAAGTGAATCCCATTGTGAGATACTTGAGCTATGAGGCAGAAGTTTGAGGCTAAGCAGTGTAATATCTTTTCAGGAGGCTAATATGCTGATCCATTTAGTGCACAGAGGCTGATTGATAACTGTGCTATCAATCCCCATCACTTTGACAGGTTTTGGTTAGAGAGGAAAGATCTTACATTTAGGTGAAGTTGAATCAGGAATTGGCTTTTGGAACTTAGAAAATGTTGCTTGTGCAAGTCTACCTTTTTTATTATTAATCTACGGTTTCATATTTATGCAGCTTAAGAAGACTAGTTTCGAACAAGAAGACCATGATTCAAGATCTTAGAATCGTTGCTTGCAGATTTGTCCAGTATGAAAGATATTTTCATGAGATGAATCATTTAAAGGCATTAAGAGTCAGTGATGAAACCACACACTCTGAAATTTGAAAAGAGACAGGGCTGCTTTAAGAGAGAAACAGGAAGTTGTAACTAGAAGCCATCTGAATACTAAGCCAGGGCAGAATGCTTGTGAAGTAGCAGCTAAAGTGGCAGTGTTTCTTCTGAAATTCTCAGGCAGTCAGACTGTCTTAGGCAAATCTTGATAAAATAGCCCTTATCCAGGTTTTTATCTAAGGAATCTCAAGAAGACTGGAGAATGGAGAGACAGTCAAGGATTATGTCAGAAAAAGATGAGTATCAGTTTCAACATCAGGGAGCGGTGGAGCTGCTTGTCTTCAATTTTTTGCTCATCCTTACCATTTTGACAATCTGGTTATTTAAAAATCATCGATTCCGCTTCTTGCATGAAACTGGAGGAGCAATGGTGTATGGTGAGTGCATGAATTGGGAGATTGATGTGAAACTTGTTGCTTGAGCGTAATTAGAGACTTGTGCTCAGATAGCAAAGTACCGAAACTGGAGAAAATGTGCTGATTGAAATGTCATTAGCTTGATGAAAGGTGCTGCAGCGTAATGATTGCTAATCTCTTTCCAGACAAGCCGCCGAAATTTGCCATGTCACGAGAGCAAATGTCATAGTCATGTTCTCACACAGCACATAATGCGAGTCTGTTGACAGATGCGGGTCCATTGTCATGTGGGGAATCGAGGGCGAGCTGTTTGTTTTTGTAATGATGTTGGGAAGTGATGGCTCTGCAATCACAAAGAGCAGCCTTCTCTCACTGGCTGCGCTGATGAACATTACAAAGTTCTGGAAAAAACATCACTTCAAAATGTCTGGAGTAAATCCTCTTATATCAACTAATTTCAAAAAGAAAACTTGCAGAAACTAACCCCACCCCTCTTATGAGAATATTGTGTCCAAGTCCTTTTTATTTATATGAACAACGTTTAATTTTCTTGTAACAAAAAGTTATAAATAAACGAGAGTTTCTTTATGCAGTACTTTTTACTTCTTAGCCTGATTTCAGATGTTCTAATTTATAATTATCATTGCTAGTGTTATTTGTTATGTATCTCTCATTTATTTATTGGAGGCCAAGGTGTGGAAAAATATTTAACACCTACAGTACTGCTCTTTCTGGGCAACTTACCATATTATTCCTTTCAGAAAGTTTAATAAAGTCTGACAGAGATTATCTAGTCTGTACTCTCATCTTTTAAAGTAAAATGAAAGACAACAGTTTTTATTAATAAACTGGTGTTACTGATGAAATAGTTGACTTCGCTGCTCTTATCTCAGCCTGATAATGGATGGGAAGTTTGAATACAATGGCAACAGGCAAGGCATTGCTATAATTTATAGCAATTTTGGAAATCCTGAAACCCTTTCCTAAGCCTGAGATTCAGGGTACAAGATCAATGCACATTATATAAGCTAATCTTGTGATGTCCTGATATTAACAGTGTATAGTCATGATTTGAGAACATAAGGAATCCTAAGCCTTAAGTGGATCCCACTGTGAGATACTTGAGCTATAAGGTGGAAGTTTCAGGCTCAGGAGGCTGATATGCTGATCCATTCAGAGCACAGAATTAAATTCCTTGGTATTGAGGGTCTTTTAAAAATTTTTTGCTGTATTGTTTTATTTATTTTTTAAAATTTAGTCTCACTATGTTGCCCAGGCTGGTCTCCAACTCCTGGCCTAAAGAGATCCTCTGACCTTGGCTTCCCAAAATGCTGGCATTATGGGCATGAACCACCATTCCCAGCCAGTATTGAGGGTCTTAATGGATACAAGAAAACTCTCATTTAAGAGAAAAAAAGTCACAATCAGGTGGGAGAGAAATAGCAAACAAAAAGGAAGTGATGCCATCAGATATGAAGCCCTAGGTTCCTGTCATTTGCCTATCTCCATCGTGAACAGAATTTTTCTCTTGACTTGACTAATAAGTAATCTGCAAGGATGTGGAATAGAATCTGAGACGCCAGAAACAATGTAATTCTTGATATCATATTAAAGGGACATATGTGCTTTAGCAAAACTACCCAGATTTAATAGATTGACAACTTTTATTAGAGGGAAAGATTTCTTCACGTCCCTGAATTTGATTGAACTATGACTCGTGTACCAAGTTCAATGGTGGGTATATTATTTTTGTAAAAGTTTTGATAACCTACTAAAATTCAGACATATTTTGCATTCACAATACAAACAGTAACTCTTATTTCTGAACCTGAAAAATTCCAGATTACCTTTAATCATGAAAAACTCTCTGAAATATTTTTAAATTGTGCTTGAAATCATAAAATAATAGTTCATTGACCACTGCTGTTGAAGTAGCATTTCTCTAAATTGCTGTTCTTAAGGCAGATAAGGCTTAAAGTTTATGAGTGGAATTAAGTTGGGTTCTCTGATTCCTATTCTTCTTTCATGAGTTTTTAAATGTAAAAGTTATTGAAAGCAACTTCTGAACCAGTGCAATGTAAAAGGATTATAAAAATTATGAAGATATGTATATGTGTATGTATTCTATTACTAGAAATTTTGAGTATCTTTCAGTTATCTTGAACTACATAAATCAATGAAAAGACATATTTTAGTGATGTTTAACTTTTTCTTGGCATAGAATCGTAATTGTTAGGATGTCACAGAATTTTAGAGGTTACCTTCTCTGTCCCCTTTATTTTACAGAGAAACAAGCTGAATCCCAGAGAAGTGAAGGGACTTTCCAAAACTGAATAGCCACTCATGGCTGGTCCATGTGCCTTCACTCCTCTGTGTGTCTTACTAAGGTTCACGTTCACCTGAAAGAACTCTCCCTATGTTTTCTGAAAGTACTCCATGTGGGTGGCTTTCATGACTTGTCACATTTCTTCTTCAGAGATGTCCTAAGTGTTATATCTTAAATGCTTATTAGGAACTTTCTGTCAGTAATGTAATAAAATAGTCTGAAACTACACCAGAAGAAGACGATGGGATACTCTAGTAAACACTTTTAATGATAGGGGAAAGGAGATGCCAAGTGAATTAATTGTCCAACAGTTATAAATGAACTTGGAATTCATAGATGGGGAAGGAGCCTCAAAGATCATAAATCCAGCATTCTCATTTTGCAGACAAAGAAATGAAGACTTAGACAGATGAAAGTCACGTAGTTAGCTGTTGAGGTGGGATTCAACCTCCATCTCTTTACTAAGAGATGCTAAGATATTTAAAAATAAGTAAATTATTGCAATAATTTTCCTGGAGAAAGGATGTGTCTCTGGGATTTGGATGCATCCTCATATGGTTAAGCTTTCAGGATTAGCCAGATTCTCTTTTCCAGGAGGTCTAAGAGAGTGAATTTTCAGCATCCCACACTGTACAAATTCCCTTTTCCGTTAGAGGATTAAACTCATAGCTTTTGCAAGAACAGGGGGCATGCTGATAAGCTGATAACCAATGGGGAAGAAAAGAAACAAAACTATGTTTAAAACTTAAGCTTTTTGAGCTATGACTGTGCTACTTCACTCCAGCCTTCACTTGAGCCTAGGTGACAGAGTAAGACCCTGTCGAAAGAAAGAAAGAGAGAAAGAGAGAAAGAGAGAGAGAGAGAGAGAGAGAAAGAAAGAAAGAAAGAAAGAAAGAAAGAAAGAAAGAAAGAAAGAAAGAAAGAAAGAAGGAAAGGAAAGGAAGAAAAGAAAAGAAGAAAGGATGTAAAAACTTTTAAAATTTCTTATTCTTAAGGATGTGAACATTTGAGAGTAGACTGTGACAGTCATCTCCATGCTACACACACATATGCTTGTTATGCTTGTAATGAAACATGGTGTAAGATTTAGTGGACCTGCATGTAATGCTTATCAATGAATTTGGCTAGCAACTCCCCTACTCCACCGAGTACTGCTCTTGCTCTATTTGTATAATGTATCACTTGTCCTGTATCAAGAGTGATAAATGTTCTTCCCCAGCATCAAATTTCCTATAATACTTCAGCCTATTCTGCCATCTGCATTTCTGCTAGTATTCCTTTGACATGTGTCAAATGTTCTTTAGAAGACTCAATAGATGTTCAGTCTATTTTATCAATGTCCCTGAGAGTCCAATTTAAAAATTCTAGATACCAGGGGCTTAGAAAGTGAGCAGTTTAAAAAATGCAGAGAAAAGTTATCAAGCAGAATGTTTAATGTTCTTTTATATTTATTGTTAGAAATAATTTTCAAGTTGTTAACCTTAAAATATCATATGAAGAGTTGTAGAGACCAAGAAAAAATGTGTGGCATTTGGCTAGACTCTGTGTCAATCAGAGATACATATGGTACTCCAAATAGTATAAATAATCCATTATATAAAAAATATTTTTTCTTGTTATTAAGAGTCATAGGAAGCTTATAAAAAATTAGTGGCAGCTTTATAACCATATTTTTGCTTCACCAGGAATAGTAATGGGTAATCTATTATGATATTCGATGGTTCTCATTTCAAAATTGAAGGATTAGAATCCATAACTAGTTTAAAATATAAGCCATAATGATATTCATTTACATTGGACTGAAAGCATAAATGACAATTAGTGGTTAAAATATTGATTGACAGCAGCTAGTGCACTTAGTACTGCTCACTTAGGGCCTGTATCCCCTGTTCAGTGCTCTTAAAAGAAATTTGCTCCTTGCTCCCTGATAGCATTAAGAATTCCATTATATATCACTGGGGGCTGCCATACTTTACAGGACATTTATAATCCTGTGCATTTGAGGTCTGGGATCTGAGCTTAGGGACGGAGCAATTTAAACCTCTTGGATTTCTGCCTTTGATTTCCTGGCCTTCCCATAGAAGTTAGTCTCTGAATTCATGTAAAAACTGTGGCCACTGTTTAGTGGGCAAATAACAAATTTCAAGGCACAAAGTTTACATTTTGAATTCATTAAACTATTCCATATTAAAGCGTTTTCTGATTCTTTAGGAATGTGCTGAACAGTTAAATAGGATCAATTTAATTCACTCAACAGCAAGTTTTTCAAGATTTAAAGAAAATACAATTACATAATGAATTATCAAGGTTTGAAAAATTATCTTCTCTGGAAAATCCTCTGCAGGCATTAATTTCTTCCTAGCACTCCCTGCAGTTTCCTCAGGATTAAATTGGGTTGTTGGACATGTGTGGCTACACCCTCCTGATCCATTTTACCCTCTTCCAGGACAGCCCAGCCTCCCTGACACCAGGCCTATGGGAGATGCTTCCTGCTATTTCACCCCCTTCCCGCTGGCTGAAGGTCCTTCCAAGGCTCTACTTATTCCACTGTGGCATGTTTTATAGAGAAAACATTGATGTGCTACCGTGGAGATTTAAGTTTCTTAATCTTGATGATTTTTTTTTTTTCAGTAGCTAGATGCATTATTTTGGGCAAATGGTGTAACATCTGGCCTTATTTTTGTCATCTGTAAAATGGGGAAGAAAGGAACAGATATCATACATCTCCCTTCCAGCTGCAAAAGTCCTTCAAAATTCAGGCCAAGACTGAGTTCAACCATCAGGCATCTTTCCACCAGTGCAGCCCAAACCAGAAGCTTTCCTTCCACAACATGGCAGCCTATAATGATACCCATTCCTTTCTCTCAGACAGGATTTTAGTTAGTGTTATTTCAGCACTGTTAGTACTTCCTGCTTCTGCTCTGATTTTGCAAGGAGTGCTCAGTAAATTCTGTTGAGTTCCTGTCAGAAAGGTGAGGAGAACAAGTTAAACCACCAGAATAGTGAGGACTGGCTACGTATTCCAGTTTGCAGATGCATTTTTTATGAAAACAAGAGTATCTCTGGTTTAATTTGAAGGGCTCTGCAGGAAGGTAATCAGGATTAGGAGCCCAGCATACCAAACTTCTTCTCCCTTTTGGTGTAAAAAACTTGATTTTTAAGGAACTTCAGAGATTTGTGCAATGTTTTCCTTGTGTTAATACATTTGCCAGAGAAAGGTAAAATAATGGAAGAATGAAAGGCATACTGCAGTCTGTATGTTTATTTATTTGTTTGTTTATTTATTTATTTATTTTTTTTTTTGAGACGGAGTCTCACTCTGTCGCCCAGACTGGAGTGCAGTGGCATGATCTTGGCTCACTGCCAGCTCCGACTCCCAGGTTCAAGCCATTCTCCTGCCTCAGCCTCCTGAATAGCTGGGACTACAGGCGCCTGCCACCACGCCTGGCTAATTTTTTGTATTTTTAGTAGAGATGGGGTTTCACCGTGTTAACCAGGATAGTCTCGATCTCCTGACCTTGTGATTCGCCTGCTTTGGCCTCCCAAAGTGCTGGGATTACAGGAGTGAGCCACGGCGCCTGACCTGCACTCTGCATGTTTTTAAAAGTTGATTTTAAGAAAATAGCCAGGTCAGGTGCTGTGGCTCACTCCTGTAATCCCAGCACTTTGGGAGACTGAGGCGGGTGGACCACCTGAGTTCAGGAGTTCGAGAGCAGCCTGACCAACATGGTGAAACTCTGTCTCTACCAAAAAATACAAAAATTAACCAGGCATGGTGGCGGGCGCCTATAATCTGAGCTACTTGGGAGGCTGAGGCTTCAAGAGGAGAACTGCTTGAACTCAGGATGCGGAGGTTGCAGTGAGCTGAGCTTGCACCATTGCATTCCAACCTAGGTGACAGAGGAAGACTCTGTATCAAAAATAAATAAATAAATAATAGCCTCTATATTTTGAATAAACTAAATAAATGAACAAAGTATATATTCTGAATCTCAAAGAAGCTATAGATGAAACTGTACTGTGAACTACTGTGGTGCCTCAAAGGTTTCCCCCCTCAGTGTTTGAAAGGCTAATGAATGTGCATATCAAGAAAATAGATTTATGATTCAAATTATTTACATAGATACTGTAGACAATCTAAATTGAATTAATGTTATATAGTTAACGAAGTGGGGATATGGAGAGCTGATGTTTACTAAACATCTAAAATAGATGTTTGTTAAACATCTATTATGTCAAAAAGTTGATATATGAAAATAAAAGTAGCTAACACAAATAGCATTCCTGATATAAACTATGCTGTTATAAGCACTTTACATACATTAACTCATTTAATCCTCACAACAACCATTTTTTAGGTAGGAAAACTGAGGTACTAAAACATTAAGTAACTTGCCCACAGTTGCACATCTACTGAATGCCAGGGCTGGGTCTCAAACTTTAGTAGTTTGGCTTCATATGGTCATCTGCTATCTAAAATGTGGGTGTGTTTGTGTGTGTGTGTGTGTGTGTGTGTGTGTGTAGGAGGGAGTGTTATTTTCATGTTACAGATGAGGAAACCAACACTGAGAGACAGAAAGTAACTTGCTGATAATCAACAGAGCTGTACTTCAAATTCAGAACATATAACCTCTGTTCCTTCACCTCTATCGCTTATGTAGTCCTAGAATAATTGCTGTTTTTAAATTAACTGCTCTGTGCCAGATGATGGTACCTTAGGAGGTTTACAGAAGAGAGATAGAGGTTGAGATATGTAACTATATACATTATCACTAATCCTCACAACAACCATGCTGAACAGGCAAGATCATCTTTAGTTTGCATATAAGGAAACAGAAACTCAGAAAACTTACGACTTAACCAACTTTGCCCAGAATAGTTGGCAAGAACACTCTTTTGAAAGCGAGCACTCTCAAATTCTGGCTGCAGTCATTCTCTCGTCCAAGTCTGCTCTTGATGTGTAACTGTCCCATGAAGTCAGGGTAGGGAATGATTCAGGGCAAAAGTAGTTAAGTTCCTCCTCTACCTGGAAGCCTCAGAAATGTTCCACTGTCTATAGCGAAAAGCCCACTGTGGGAAACAGAATGGGAGCAATACTGTGAAAATACATCCATATTAAGTAGCTGGGGTTGACATATTCCAAGCCTACTTGGAAACATTGTCCCAGCTTGAGGGATAGTCATGTTGCAAGTTCATGTTCTTTCTGGTTTTAAATGCCTATGGTTGAAACAAGGGGTGGGATAGGTACTATAAATAGTTTGAGAAGGGACTGTGAATGTATATGAATCATGCAAAACAGGCTTTCATCATATGTTAGTTAAACTGAATTTAATTTTTGGAAGAGACTGAAGGTAGAACCATTAACTATGCTTCTGGGTTTTCCAAGCTCTGAAACCTGTGTGCATGAGCCCAAGATGGTGTGAATTTTGATGGAATTTCAGGCCTGTGAGGACTCATGTTGGTAGGAACTATTGTCTCATAGGACAATGCTTCTCAGTGTGTTTCCTGTCCAGCACCATCAGCAGCACCAGAGAACTTGTTAGAAATGCAAATATGTCGTTCCCAGCCCAGACGTAGGGAATCAGAAACTCCGGGGTGGGATCCAGCAAACTGTGTTTTAACAAACTTTCCAGGAGGTTCTGATGCAGTGAAGTTTGAGAACTACTTTGCTAGGAAAATAAAATTGAAATGTTGTTCCTAGTTTCATTTCCTGTTTTCTCTTATTTCGTTCTTATCCCATTACTCTCCTATGGTGAAAGGGGGAGGGTTGGAAGACCATCTCCCTTTACTAAAGAGTCTTTGTTTCACTGTCTACAACACTTTGTAATGTCTCCACCTCTGGTTTGAGAAAAAAATAAACTGTGTTGTATAAACATTACAAAGTAAGAAATCATTTGTTTATTCAGTATACATCTAGTTAGACATCTCTGTCTCTACGTTTCTTCTGTCAACTTCCTAAGATGATTGCAAGGAAGGGTGTTAGCTATATATAAGCTGATGGCTGAGATAGGTTCTAAAGAAAAGTTATCTATTATACTGTTAGAAATCCCAGAGTTTTGTGAAGTGTGTACATTGTGTATATGTATATGTGTGTGTTTGTATGTGCTTGCATGTGTGTTGTGTCTATGTATGTGCATGTGTGTGTACATGTGTGTTATATATGTGTGCATGCATGTGCTTGTGTGTGTGTGTGTTGTTTGTTGTGAATCAAGGATGGATTGTGGACATTAGACACCCCACTCTGATGGAGGATCTGATGGTTGGAACTTTCTGGCAGTTTTCATGTGACTCTATCCTGTGAGGAGAGAGAAACTTTGAACAAGGCACCACAAGGTGAATTAGCTTCATGGACTACTTTCTACTTTGGAATTTAATAAGGTTCTCTTAATTGGCAGGTGCCCCAGATCTGTTCTGAAATCATTCTGGGACTCTTCACCAAAACAAATTGATGGTGAGCTAGCACAGAGCAATAAATTGTGACTTTTTAGTAAGACCTATACTTTCCTTAGTTTTTTGAATTTAAAAAGTTGGTGGGAGAACAGAGAAAGAACAAACTCCCTCACCAAAAACAGAAGGCATTATATGTTGTTACTACATTATATGTTGTTACTACATTATATGTTGTTACTTTTTGTTCCATCCCTGACTAATCTCAGAGCAAAACTAAATTGCTAAAAAGGAAAACATTAGGAAATGCATTTAGGTATTTGAAGTTCAAAACCATATTATCTCTCTAAATTCGTATTCTAAAAGACTTTTCTAAAATGGGAAGGGATAAACATCAAATAAAAAGTTAAAAATTTTGTAGATGCAGTTAAAATATGATCTTTGTGAATACTATCTTACAGTTAAATGTTGATCACTGATTTTGTTTCCTTAGATTATTTTTCAGATTATTTCCTTCTTTATGCTCACATTTGAATTCCTAGTTCATAATTTTTTAATCTGAGTGACTGAAATAATAATGTCACAGATTCCTTGCCTTAAAGTCTTGCATTGTACAAAGTTCTAACGATGGTAAAGAACATTCCTCCTTGAGCGTTATTCCTTTCATCTTGAAATTCCTCCACTCAGATGTTCTAAATTGTCCCTTATGTAAATATAAACTAAATATGATGTTAACTTCCTCTCGGTGTCTTCTCTGTCCCTCAATTCTCTTTTCTGTCTTCAAATAATTATCTCTAAATGCTGTTTCCTCTGCTCTAAAACAGAGCAAATCTGCCTCCCTACAAGAAACTCACTCGGTTTTTCCTCAAGACCACCTTGCTGACTACCTCTCCCTCCTAAACACTCGGCAGTCCTCTGTTGTGCCAAGGCCCTTTGCCTGCACTGCCCTAAGTGCCCATCCCAAACTGCTTGATATGCATCATTGACACTGGGCTCCTTGATTTCTGTATACCTCTCCCTAAAATGTCATACCCTCTTCTCTACTTGGTACACATGCTTGAGAACCTCTTCTATTAAGTTTTTCCAATACTGTAGTGGGTGGGGTTAGTTGGTCTTTTCTTTAGGGTCCCTTAAAACTTTGTACATTGCTTTGTGAGAGGAAAACCAATGGCTTTTCTATCTGTTAAGACGCATTCAGTTTCAAGTAACAGAAGCCCTGAGAGAAACAGAATTAAGCAATAAAGACATTTATTATCTCCCATAACTGGAAGTCCAGAGAAAAGTAGTCTTCAAAGCTATTTGATTCAGCACCTACTTTTGTCATCAAAAACCCAGGTTCTTTCCTTTTCTCTGTTCTTCTACCTTCAGTGCTGACTTCAACATCAGGCTGGCAGTGAAGTGGCTATGGCAGTGCCTGGTGTCCTAACCGGGCCCAGTAATATACTGGAAAAGAAGAGAGCTCATCTCTTCTGTGTCTCTCTTGTAGGATGTGAAACCCTTTCTAAGAAGCTCCCTAGCAAATTCCCTTCACTTCTTATTGACAGGAATAGGGTCACACACCCATTCCAGAACCAGTTATCAGCAGGGAGAGTGAGAACATCCCTGGAGCTGGAGTGAGTTCAACTTCCCCTAAGCATATGGCTATGTGTGGAGGGGTGGACAGCAAATAAACCAGGGCTTTGTGGGGTAAACAAGGATAGACATTGGGCTGGCAATCAATAGGACCTGATACACTTACCAGGCTGAAATATGATGTTATATAATATTACATAGTTTGAGGTTAGGGAATTGGCAATGCCTCATTAATCTAGATTATTCTTGGTAGCCACTCAATGCAGTGAGAGCAAAAGAACTGCAAAACTCAGTTCCCCTACAATCTTCATGTGTTAACTACATTTGCTTTAGACTCCTAAATTCTTCCAACATCATGTAGCACTTAAATATAGACCTTTGTAACAGTCTAATTAGGCACATGTATATAGTTGTGCTTGCTGCATTGTGCAACTCTGGGGAAGCCCTACTCCTATAGGAATGGAGTCTAAAGCGATCTGGCCAGAGTTGTGCCAAGCAGCAGGGAACTCTGTGATGGTGTCTGGACACAATTATAGTGCTCAACACAGCCAAAGAGATTAAAATCCCCTCAAAACACTTTTGCGTTTTAAAAAACATTCTGAAATCTACTTTGAGCTTTTTAAAAAAGTAAGTCCCTATCTTTTATTTCTCTAAGAAAAGCCACTTTAAGAAAATGCTTCAGCATCATGTAGAATGACCATCAATAAGATGCAAGGGAAATTGGTTATGAAATGCAGACTTCATATTAAAAAATTAGTAAATACTTGTTATACCTTATTCTTACTGGAAATTAGGATGGCAGGATTTGGCAGAAGGGAAGGGGCTGGTAGGTTAACATAAGGACAAAATCATATTTTATTCATTTTTATAATAACTCCTACAAGCCCTAGAGCAATGCCTTGGGTGTCTGCAGCCTGAACAGGTAATAAGAGAATAATAGAGTAAGGGACTGGTGTTTTTCTCTTATTTTCAATGTGGATAATAAAATGAGAGTCAGTTCAGGAAGATAAGTCTCATCTTTCTAATGTTTCTTGGTTTGAGTGCTCCTGAGGCTGTTTCCTCCTTCTGTCCCCTCTCTTCTTTCTTCTCTCACAAACATCATGCTATCAACTGTATGCCATGCATGTGCTATATAAGAGTTATGTTGAACACTCTGCAAGGACAGGGACATCACAGCTTTTGGTGTGATGTTCCTTCTTTGTGACACTCAAAATGTTGGTAACTGACTGACTACATAAACTCGGAGGATCCTTTTCTTCTTGACTCCAGGGGAGCTTGTGGACTTGGAGAAAGTTGGGCTACAATTCTGCCCAAAGTGCTTGGCTTTTCTAGAGAAAAAAAGATAAAGAATAGCACAGAGCCTCTACCTTAAACAGTCTCATTGTCTAGTTGGGGAGAAAAAGCCAAGATCTGTAAAGCGGCACTGAATAATATGTCTTTATAAAGCTGGCCTCTAAAGTGTGTGGTTCAAACAATAAATGCTGTCAGAATGCAAAGATGAAGGACTTCAATGAGCACAGACTTTATCGGGGTTCTGGTGCTCACAGGTGGGACTTAAGAGGGACATTTTAGGATAGTGAGTGCTTTAGGAATGAAGTCTATTGTCCATGCTTTCTGTGGGACTTGTATGCTGTGGAGAGAAGTCAGGGTTCACCAAAGCACAGGTGCACCCTGCTGTCACCCTAGGTATCCAGATGCCCAGACTTGAAGGAGCACGGGATGCATCTAGACTAGAGTTCCTTCCTAGAGAAGGAGATGCCACCAACTGGCCAGGGGACAGATCTCAGAGAAGTGTCGTGTATGTGGGACCCGCGACCTGGGCCCAGGGCTGTTTGCACATGGACTGGGTGGGTATCCCTTTGCAGGGACAGGCTGGCTTCTTTTCTCCTCCAGCAAGAAGGGGCCTGGTTTCATGGTTTACCAACAAGAGCGGTGCTTGTGTACTGCTCATAAGCCATGGCAGCCAATCTCCTCTTTTCTTCTTCTGCGAACAAATGATTTCTGCTTTCTTAATCTTGTATCTTTGTGTGGTATAAAAACAACCCACTCTCATGAACATTTTCTTTCTACTAGCAGTCCTACTTTATCTGTCACCTACTCATATACAATATTGTGTCAGTGTACATTAATTCAACACTCCATATTTCTGTCAGCATATGGCAAAACACTGAGTAGATGTTTCGCTATAAAAAGCATTATGAGGCTCTATGGGTAAGTAGCCTCTGACAAATAAGGATTTTCCAGCTGCTGCTACTGCAGCAAGGGTGCACAAATGAGTGCATGGGTTTTTTAACCAGATGTGCTAGGAGGCTGAGATCTTCCCACTGGCTCTTCACATCTGGCAAGACGTTGTTTCTTCTCAACCCTTGAGGTCTGGGGAAAAGGAGGGCTGAAGCCTTTTGGCAAGTGTGTTAATTTGGGTCCTCCAAGAAGCAGATGCTGGAAAGAGATTCATTGTACAAAAGATTTTCATTCCTTTAGAGAATGTGGGGAGTGAGCATGAGGATGCCAGGACAGCCGTCAGGTTTTGAGGCAGGCCCAATCCTGTGAAGCGAGGAAAGGAAGAAAAGCTGGGTAGGAAATCTTTAGGCTGTGGTGCAATTCTAAGAAAAGTTTGGCAAGATTAATGATGGGTCCCTGAGCCATGGTTGCCCTTCAGAGGAGTCCCCACCTCCCTGCCTTAATATCCCTGCTGTGTTCAGTCGTCGGCTGGGAGTCTGACCTCAGTGTGAATGTGGTGATGGATTCCAGAGCACAGAAGCTGAGACCACTGGCCAGTTGCCTCCTCAGAGTGGGAGATCTATCCGAGAGGTACGTTTTCATGAATATTACATCTGGTCACCTCCACCACAACGGCGGCAAGCAGCTTCCTCCGTTCACTTCAATGTGCTTCTTCTCGAAGGATGAGGCCAGAGCTGGTGCAGAGGGATAGTCAGGGCCATTTAGGTTTGGAGGTCTTGCATGAATTTAACCACTCTAGGTACCAGGCACTCACTATTATGACAAAGACTTGCTTTCTCTGCTTGGGAAGTAGTAGTGGACACTTCATGTTTATTTCTTGTTGTTTCATTGAAAGCATGTTGTAAAAAAGAAAACAAAAATTGGCTCACCCACTGGGAATTTCAAATGACATTAATATGGGTTCTTTCCATTTAGGCCCCATGCGGATAGTATCTTGTGCTTCCTTTCTTTGTAGAAGTAGAAAGAGCAGTAATGGTGTCATTTGTGGCACTCGCTGACCAACTTTTAGGAATTAAATCCTTTCTAGGCAAAATGTGTTGAAAAAATGATGTTCTTATGCAAGCACCCTAAGCCACATAGAGTGTAGATGATCTGTCTTCCCTTCTTGCTCCTGACTGGTTTTATTGTCGTCATTCAACACTGAGCATTGAAGGTTTTCTACTGTGCTGTGGTGGATCAAGCACTCAGCGAGGGTTACATATCTATCACTTATTTTCTCTTGCTCCCAGAGATTAGGATACAATTTTTCTAATTACTCTAGAGGAGTCAGCCAAACACTGAAGCAGGAATACTAAAATAAAAATAATCTTGAAAGAAATCTGTTTGCATTCTCACCTCTCACTGATTCGTTCTCAACATTGTTGCCAAAGTGTTGGTGGTTACATGAAAGTCTGATTGTTTTACTCCCCCTGCCTAAAATCTTTCAGTAGTTCTCCATTACCATTGGGTGAAAAATCAAAACCTCTCAGCAGGAGAGAGGAGCCTCTTTATGACCTGGCTCTGCCTACGGTCTAGGTCTAGAGTCTCTCTCTGTCTCTCTTTCTCGCTATTCTTTTTACATCACTAGTGACTCCCTAAATGTACCAGATTTCTTACGCCTTTCTGTATATATGCATTGTGTTTGTAAGGTTATCACTAGTGATTTCTTACACAGTACCCCAACATTTTTCCACTGGTAAGAACCAGCCAGATGCAAGACAATCAGGAAGCATAGCCCGTGGCTGAACAACCACTTGCCAATAGCAGCTCTGCACACAGGGAGAGCATAGATCCTGGTCTACACACAGGGAGAGCACAGATACTGGTCTACACACAGGGAGAGCATCCCAGTGAACTCTCAGCTGTCTCTGCTCTTATGTGCTGGTACCCACACGTGCAAACTGGATCCCTACTCATTCCGATTCAGCTCATCTGGACAAATCTATGCGACCTTTTAAGATTCGTCTCAAGCTTTGCATAATTCAAAGGGCTTCAGAGTACCTCCTGTCTATACTCATGTATCACAGAGTGCTTCCCAGCGGTCATAGCACATGTCATGTTGTATTATAATTCTTTGCTCATGAATCTTCACTTATACAAACGAGCTCCTGTAAGACTGGGCCTGTATTCTTATTTTATACCTATAAATGTCTGGTACACAATATGCACCCCAAAAATGTTTTACTGAAGAAATAAAAGGTTATTAAATGACTAGATTCATAAGAGAGGTAAAATCTCCAAAATTAGATGTTTTAAAGAGTGAACTCTGGATCATTCATCCCAAAACACATACATCAGTCCTAATTTTAAATTGACAGAGTTTAGGCTTCTGATGTTTCTTTGTTGCTTGTTAATAAATCCACATTTAAAAAGCCCACAGTTATCAGATTGCCATGAGCATCTTACCAGAGTTTAAAAACTTAAAAGTCAAGGACTGTCACTCAGGTTGAATTGTTTACGAAAAGGAATGTGGTATCACTAGAATGCATTTGGCTACAAGTAACCAGAAACTTGATTCAATTAGAATCAAGAAATTAGAGAATGTATTATATCACACAGCAAGAAGTTTAGAGTTAGGATAGCTCTAGGGCAGGCTGCTTGATCTAGTGGCTCTGTGATGTCCTTCAACACCTAGGCTCTGTCTTCTGCCAGTGTCTTAGTCCTACCCTCCTCAGTATATTGCCTAATTCTTGGACTGGATCTACTTATGGTCACAGATACCTGCCAGCAGAAAAAAAAAAAGAACTATATTGCCTTGGTCATGTCCTGAGAGAGAGAACAAGAACACCTCTCCCCCCAACCATGGGGTATGACATAATAAAGTCTGATGGGGATAACTGAGATTTGTGCTGGTCTGTGGACCAGAAACACTCCCAGGGGAATGCCATCTCCTAACTGATTAGATGACTCAGTGTCTACCACAGAGCAAAGGTTTTCTTGAAGGATTTGGATGGATAGAAGGAGTTAGGTGTCTTTTCTCTCCAAAATTGGTAGGTCCACTAGGAAGAAAAAAAATGGGAAGATATGCTGGGTATTCAAGCAATAGTTCTCACTACAAATGTTTTAACACTATATTATGTTGAACTGGTACCCATGCAAAAGTGAACACTTTTCTAAACCAGGCAATAAGCCAACACTTTCTCCTGTCATTTCTGAAGGTTCCAAATCATGTAGGTTTCCAATAGTGGCATTTTAGATTGCCTTCCTCCAGTACCATTATTTATTCTTTTTTTTTTTTTTTTTTTTAGGCCTCATAATGGGACTAATTTTACGATATGCTACAGCACCAACTGATATAGAAAGTGGAACTGTCTATGACTGTGTAAAACTAACTTTCAGTCCATCAACTCTGCTGGTTAATATCACTGACCAAGTTTATGAATATAAATACAAAAGAGAAATAAGTCAACACAACATCAGTCCTCATCAAGGCAATGCTATACTTGAAAAGGTAAGGATCCTGTTGGTATTATATTTTTGTTTTACAGTATAAATAATTGCATCATATTTGAGCCTTTATACTTTATATATAATGCATTCACACACACATATATGCCTATTTTAACACCACTCTATTGGAGACATTAATTGACTAAGGAGTCAAACCCTGAGTTAAACTCTTATTACAAGCTGAGTTGTCTGTATTTTTTTTCCTAGAGGTTAGGAAAGAAAGGTTTTCTTTTTTTCTTTTTCTGCAAGCCACAGTTATATTTGGTTAAAAGAAAATAACATTCATCAACTCTGCCTTTCCTGATATTTGACTCAAGTTTTCACACATGTGTTTTAAGCACCGTTGTACATATTGCTAGCTGAATGTGCAGTTCAAATCTTTCTTAAGCCAAAAGGAAAATGGAGTAGAAATAAAAATATTTTCACTCGCAAACCTTGAAACCTAGGATGACTGGCTTTTGGCTACCAACACAAAACACTGGCCACTTGGCTATTTATAAATACACTGACATGCAGTCAGTCTCAAGAAATCGTGACTCTATCAGTTTGGTTAGGGAATCTTAGGTAGAAAAAATTGTGAAATGATTCATCTTTTAAAAATAGTTTCATAATTGCAAATTTGTGAACTGCTTCAGTTACTGGAAGGAAAACTTTCTTCTGCTCTCAGGAATCTGGGTCAGAAATCAGATGAGGTTACCTTTTGTGGTGCCTTGTACACCCTGGATCAGTCCTTGGAATAAGTGAATTTCTGTTTAACAAGTGTGTACTAGGAACCAGGATCTCACATCATTTATTTGAGATTTTTTTTCAGATCAGAGCTGAGAATTTTCTGACATTATGGAAGTCTATCGTTTCACTTTTATCCCATATGTACTTAGTTTTTATGTTCAAACACAACTTTTTTTTTTTTTTCCATTTTAAGAGGTTTGGGGCAGAAGGGGAGGTACTTGGCCTGCCATTTTTCTCAGTCAAGATGACTAATTTATAATAATTGTTTTCATATTATCTTCCACTAGCACATTTTTAGATTAACTTCCCCTGGTACTTGGTGAGGGCTCAGGAAAGTCAAACTAATTATAATATTAGCCTAAATCAGACTTTGCAAAGTAAAGTGAAGCACAAAAAAAGAAAATTATATAATGTATTTCTGAAATAAAGAGGAGCAACTTCTAGCTCTGCCACTGCTTTTGGATTATTTGTTTTGGATTATCTCTCCCATGTGTTTCTGTTTATATAATAATAAAAATTATCTCTTTTAAAATAAATATTTTTTAAACTTGTTAGCAACATAGGATTTAAATTAAAATACATTCTTGGGTTTTACCTTTGGTTAGTACCTGGAGAGAAATTATTTCTCTCCTCACTCTCCCACACATTTTTATCTGCATTTCTATACAGCACTATTTCTTCAAACAGGTTGACATCTCTCCTTCCACCAAATGCTGATAATTATCCTTGTTGCTGTAGCAATTATGTTCTTGAACAGGACTGCCAACAAATGTCTGATCAGAAATTTTGTTATTGAATTATTGACATATTTATTCCTTCATCAGCATCCAGAGCCAAATGTTTGCTTTTGAAAAATTAAGGCAAGAGATGGAGAAAATGTCTAAGTTGCTGGAGCCCTCTTGGTGTTTTCAGTGAGTGGATTATGAGCTCTGCAAGTTCGGTACATAAAATGTATACTTGACCTTGAGTGGCTCAAGTAGTTTCTAGAAGAACTTGTCAGTCATGGCATCTGGAGATGGGAATAGGTGACTCAGCAACCTGACTAAGTCCTCCTCTCATTGCTGGTATAGAAAGGGGCATCTACTGGCATACTTACTATATTACATGACTTTAAGGGATTTTGTTTATAAATATCTGGAGTGTGTCACAATGCGCATTTGTTGCTTAGGTGCCAATGCTGGGGGACACTAGTTAATCTGCAAAACTGAACAACCCATAGCCTGTCTTCCTTACTGAGAATTCTCTTTTGGGAGGCTTATAAGGAGGGAACATTGAGTAATGGTTAAACAAAATTAGGGTTAGACAGATCTTCCATCCCCCTTCCGTGAGTTTCTTAAGCTTCCTAATCCCCAACTTTCTTATTTGTGAAGTGAGGAGCTTAAAACCTATTCTGCAGGGTTGTTTTAATGTTTAAATGAGGTGATGTATAATAAAGTGCCTGGCTAACGTGGGGCCTTTACATTGTACCATCGTTACTACCACCACTACTACTATTAGTACTACTGCCACTGCACTACCACTGCCAGTGTCACTGCCACTTCCACTACCTCCAAAAATAATGCTACCATTGCTACTATTAGATAATGTTTGAATGCTTAATATATGCCAGGAATTAATAAAATGTGTATTTATTTTATTAACTCATTTAACATTCATTTGGGGAGATAAAACCAATATATAATGGATATTTCTATATAATTCAGTCCTAAATTGTATCACATGAATTATGAGGACTGTGAAACTTTACAGATTCGTTGTTGTAGATACTTGAGCTTATTACATAGGCTTCTTGGGGAGATGGCACTTGAGAAGGGCTTTGGGTAGACAGTAGGGATTGAACTCAGAAAGGTCGTCAGGGCAGGGTGCATTGGAAGGTGAGACAGCAGTAAGTGAGTATCCAGGTTAGAATTGAAGAGGGCTTCATGAAAAGCCTGGATGCTTTGGATCAACAGAGCCTGGTTGATCTGTAGGAACAGTGTGAAGAGAAGAGCCTAAGATTCCAGGATTTTAAGCCTGGATGAAAGAATATGAGGTTCGTAGGGTAAAAGTTTGGGGAGGAAAGACTTGAGGAAGGGGTGGGTGAAAATGCCCTGGATCTGCACATACATATCCCCTAATGTAGAGCAAGAAAGAGACCCGACCTCATTAAATTGAACCTCATCATTTTATAGATGGGCAAAACAAGAAATTAAGCACTAAAATCAATTTAAGTCAGTGGTTCCCAAACTGTCTGCACTTTGGAATCATCGGGAAGCTTCAAAACATACTAATGACTGTGTTCTGCCTCTGGGCTTGTCATTTGGCTGATTTAGGGAGTATCAAGAGTTTGGGAATTTTTAGAAGATCACCAAGGTGATGCTAATGGGCAAATGAGTTAGGGATTTAAGTCCTACTTCGAGTTCAGGTGAAATGGTGAGGAGGAAGATGCTGCTTTTGTTCTTCTTTACTTCACATCCACTGATGCAGATGTACCAGCTCCTTTTATTTTGTTCACTCAGCACAACAAGAACTTTTTTGCTTCAGGACCTCTGTACCTGTCTTTCCTTTTACCTAAAATGGCCTCACTTCTACCCTTTGAATATCAGCCACCTTCACATTCCTAGAGTTTTGGCTTGAAATACCATCTCTTCAGAGAGGGCTTGCCCCTACCATTTTCTCACACTGTATCCTCCCTCCCTTCTCTCTCTCTCTCTCTCTCTCTCTCTCTCTGTGTGTGTGTGTGTGGGGGGTATGTGTGTGTGTGGGGGGGGTATGTGTGTGTGTGTGGGGGGGGGTATGTGTTGGCGGGAGGAGTCAGTGCGTGCCTGTCTCTTTCTCTCTTATTTCATAGTATTTGACACCATCTGAAATTATACATGTATTTGCTTACTTTTTGTTTATTAGCATTCTTACATTACTTATTGTCCACTAGACTGTAAACTTCACAAAGGCAGGGACCATACCTCTTTTACTGACCAATGTATCCCCAAAGCCTGTCCTGGTGCCCCATGCCTAATAACTGCTAAACAGTGATGAATAAATAATTGAATGAGTCTGAGATCTTGGCAGAGCATATATGGCTAGAGAAATACACAGCATTTGGAAATTATCATTCTTGGAGTTGGTAGAACTGTAGTGTCCTGGATGCTTAATGTTTGTAGACACCTGACACATTCTTTAAGCTTAGCTGTGCATATGTGGAAAATGCCTAGAGATTAATGTCTAGAGAAAATACATGGTGAGTTCAGGGTCCCACTACTGGTTAGAGCAGAGATAGAACTTGAACTATACTACTTAATTCTGAGTCCTAAGTAAATAATTGTACCCCACACTACTGGACAGGCTCTCTGAGAGGCCACATGGACAGAAAAGGGCAGGGCACCTGGGGCTGAGACCTAGGGTGTCTCACCGTTAGACAGGCGGAAGGAGATGACCAGTGCTGGGAAGAGTGCAGGGAAGTCAGAGTTGAGGAAAAGGTCCAGCTCAGCAGAGTCACAGAAGTCATTAGTGTGGCCCCACTGGGTCCTTTTCCTTTGTGATGTATTTTAAAGGGAGTATTTGGCCTTTGTTTCTAAAAGTTACATGATTTGAAAATGGGTTTTACTCTTAGAAAAAATGTAGTTTAGTGTCTTGGATGAAATTTCTGACTTCAGGATTTGGAGAGGGTGGAATGAATTCTTATGCTGTGTAATCACCTCTTAGAAGGTTTTATAAGAGCCCGCGTATTTCTGGGATGGTTAGGCATTGATGTGCTTAGAGACAGAACTGGTTTGATGGCTCTGTGAGTTCCTTCCAATAAGAAGGTATAAAACTGGAAATATATGAGAGCTGTTGGCATTTATATAAACAGCAACGCACTGTGATTTTATGCCATGTTTAAACATATAAAAATTTCAGGAAACACCATATGCCAAACTTGTTGTGTTCATGCTCAACATAGATAAAAATGTAGAAAAGAAAAATATTTTCACTTAAAGATTGGTGAAAACAGTATTCTTCTATATGTTATGAGCAGATGATGAACTCAAAACAACCTTCTAAGAGGATAAAACTAGACCATGTTGCTCTGCATCTATTCAGCCAATGTTTCTAACCCCATTTGTCAAATTGTTCTGTGTATACAAGATACCTGCAACTGGTTGTAGCCCTTTAGGGCCTATATCCTATTACATGATAGTTTTGCAAGCATTAATTTGTTATGTAATATTTAGGAATACCAAAATGTCTACCAAATATTTCTGAATTTTATGTCAATAGGAAGTTCAAAACCTGCTTTTGAAGAGAAGATGATAAAATAACTTTCTCTCTCATACTTTCACTCATTTATTCTTTCAACACAAATGAACCGAGTTCTATCAAATTCAATTCTGAATAAGATGTGGTCTCAAGGAGTTTAGTAGTAAATCAGAGAAAAACATAGCATATGAATAAATGAATGAGTAACACTAAAGGCAGGTATCAAAAAAGTGGGACGAGAACCACAGGCACCCAGAACAGGACAATATGGTCTCTTATTAGGGGTAAGAGGAAAGATTTCAAAGAAGGGCAGTTGACTGACTCTGGTGATAGGCGTATGTGTGGTGTGGGGGGGTGGGGATGGGGAGGCATTCCATGCAGAAGGAAAAGCATGATGTGGTTGTGGGAAAAGAGGTAGACAGTATTCCAGGGGGAAAAAAAAAAAAAAAAAAAAAAGCATTTCCAATTTGTTGAAGTGTAGAAGACCAGTGAAACCTAGGACCGAAAATGAAGGCAGACCTTGATTTGGAAGCCCCTGAATGACAGGTTGAGTAATGCCCTCTCTATTTGTAGTCAGAGGAACAGTGTAACATTGACAAAAGCAAAGGGACGGTGTGCCTGCTGTGTACAGGGTAGAGAGTGAAAGCAAAGAGACAGGTGAAGCCTAGACTTGGATGGTAACCAAGAGGTAGATGCAAGAAAAACAAGGAAGGAAGGTTGTGAAGGGCTTGGCCCAACTAGTCAGAAGAAGAGGAAAAACAGCTTCCTCTGCTACCCTGGTCATGTGGGTTCACAGAAGGGTGGTGAGGCAAAAATGTGGAAGTTAAAAGTTAGAAGAAGGATTTTATTTGATTTGTTGGAGAAAATCACAAATCACAAATATGGTGGTTTTTTTTTTTTTTTTTTTTTAATTTTAAAGATGAGTCTTGCTCTGTCACCCAGGCTGCAGTACAGTGGCACAATCCCAGTTCACTGCAACCTCTGCCTCCTAGGTTCCAGCAATTCTCGTGCCCTAGCCTCCCAAGTACCTGGGACTATAGGTGTGCCACAACACCCAGCTACTTTTTGTATTCTTAGTAGAGATGGGGTTTCACAATGTTGGCCAGGCTGGTCTCCAACTCCTGACCTCCAGTGATCTGCCTGCCTCGGCCTCCCAAAGTGCTGGGATTATAGGTGTGAGCCACAGTGTCTGGCCACAAGTATGGTTTTAAACTGGAATGAATGAATCGATCTATTTCATCATTAGTTTATTCATCATTGATTTAGCATGTTAGGTGTTTATAATACTCAGTTGGAAAGGTCAGTGGGCCATTTGGCTGGAAAGGTCTTGCAGATGCAGTAAATTATCAAAAAGTTGTCAACACAGTTAAATTTACGCTTCCTATCACTCATAAATAAGTTGACTGTAATGTAAAAAGTCAAAGGAAACCACCCAGCGAAAATTTTGCCAAGTCTTCACTTCCTGTGTGACAAGTAGACACTATCGCTTGGTGAAGGAAGTTATTTTGAAGTAAGTTACACTGCTGAGCAATCTGTTCTTTCTATTCTTTCAATAAAAATTGTCAAGCTGCAAATAGGTCATCAGAGCTCATTTCAATTGTGTTGATAATACTACATATTTTAGAGATATTTTAATGAAGCCCTTATAGAAACAGCTAACCATAAGACTTTTAAAGTAATTTTGTTTTTGAAGCATTAAATAAATAGATTAATTTTTTTTAGCTTTAAATAAATAAATCAAAGTCCTTTTTTTCTCACTATCTAACTTTTCCTAATGGTGATTTTGATTTTTCATCATCCAGTTTTAATTCTTATATATTTATTTGTAAACTACGTTTGCATTTTCTAGTCTTTTCCTTTACTTGAGCTTCAATAAGGCCAGGGGTAAACCCCTTCCTGTAACAGGAATAGCTTAAGCAGAGAGAGTCACTGGGCCAAGAGATAAATATGTACGGTTAACACTAAGACACTCTTGGGGAGGATAAAGAAAGGACTGAAAAGAAATTTTTTAAAAAACTTTTCTAGGCACACTGAGAGAAAGCAAGCTTCATGATGATAAATCAGCATTGGGGGTTTGGAGAAGCATTTGTAGGATACTATCAATTATTCTTCCTTTCCACAGAGAATAGGGCTTCATGATTTGTGTTTCTCTATCATGACATGTCTTGGCTCTTACCATGTAAGATGGTTCCAGAGAATGTCAAGTCTGGCAGTAAATGGGATGAGGCTATTTGGGCGGATGTAGCTCCTTTCATCCTAAACCTTATTTAAGAGATTTGCTGTTAATAAACAAACTAAAAATTTATTTGCTTTAGCTGTTTTCTTCCACTTTCATTCAACTTTTTTGGCAAAAAGTTGGCCTGTGAGATGACCTCAGAAAGGTATTTAAAGACTCTAAACATTCCACTTGATTTTGATTTAGTCATTGAACAACACAGATTTTCTTCATTCCTTTAGTCATTCAAAAAATATTTATTTATTGAGCACTTGCCATTTGCCAGGCATTGGTTTTAGGTGTTGCAAGTATGGCAGTGAACAAAACAAGGTCCCTGTGCTCATGGGGTTTAGCTTCCTGGAGGGGGATAGACAAAGGAAGTTCAGCACAAGCGTTTGTAATCCAGAGCTAAGTGGAGGCAAGTGCTATGAAGAGAAGTTAGCAAAATTAGAAGGTTCGGAGCAAAGGGTCTTCAGATATGTCCTGTGGAGAAGGCCTCACTGAGGTGAAGTCGGAGCTGAGACCTAATGAGGTGGGGACTACGCCATGCAGAAATCTGGAAGAAGGGAATTTCAAAGCAGAGGACAAAACTAAGTAACAGTAAGTGCCTGCTGCTTTCTGGAAGGCAGTTTTTTGTTTGTTTTTTTTTCATTTTTGTTTTTGTTTCCTGCCAGCTCTTTGCCATTTTATTCATGAATATTCCAAGATCATTTTTTATACATAAAATGTTTTAGAAAAAAAATATTTTTTATAGTAGAGAAGGGCAGAGAAGAAGAGAGCGATCAACCTGGCATAGGGATTGGAAATCTAGAAACACAAGGATGCTCTGCTCCGAGGGGCATGAGGTGCCATGAGGTACCATGGCCACTTTTGAAAGCTTGCCTTCGGAATGCACCATGCAAATACTAACTTCCAAACTTTTGATCATGCACTCCACCAGTAAAGTGCCTTTGAGCATATGTACCGATATGCCTTTTTATTTACAAGTTGGATGTAAGTACTACTGTATCGATATACTCTATACATTATAAAGCAAATATCAAACTAGAATTTTTTAAAAGGAAGAAATAAAATGAAATATAAACAGAAGTTACAGTATGTCCTTTGCACACCAAAATCATCCTTTCCATTCTCTAGGATATGGACACCTCATTTTAGAGACCGATATAATATCTTATATTTTGTTAAAATTTTATTTTTATTGTAACTATTAAATATTTTTGATAACTATCTTTAAAAATTCCACTCTTTTCTGAAATCTTTTTTAACTTTTAATTTTTATTTTAAAGTTTTATTTTAAATTTTTATTTTTTATTTTTGTGGGTACATAGTAGGTATATGTGTTTATGGGTTACATAAGATGTTTTGATACAGGCATGCAATGTGAAGTAATCACATCATGGAGGATGGGGTAGCCATCCCCTCAAGCATTTATTCTTTGTGTCTTTTCTGAAATCTTTTTAAATTTTTTTTTGAGACAGAGTTTCCCTCTGTCGCCCAGCCTGGAGTGCAGTGGCGTGATCTCGGCTTACTGCAAGCTCTGCCTCCCGGGTTCACGCCATTCTCTTGCCTCAGCCTCCCGAGTAGCTGGGACTACAGGCGCCCGCCACCGCGCCCGGCTAATTTTTTTTTATTTTTAGTAGAGACAGGATTTCACCATGTTAGCCAGGATGGTCTCGATCTCCTGACCTTGTGATCTGCCTACCTCAGCCTCCCAAAGTGCTAGGATTACAGGCGTGAGCCACCGCACCCGGCCCTTTTCTGAAATCTTAAATCCTGTATTCTTAGTCTTGCAGCACCAGTATGGCCTGGTTGGCCTGACGTGAGGATGTTCATAGGGGCTGATTAGCTCTGGGAGAACACTCATCTTCACCCCAAATGTCCCCATGCTACTATACTACAGTATCCAGGTCTTTTGTCTCATAAGTCTGCAGTCTCATAGCTCCACCTGTCATTCCCCACTGCATTTTAGCTGAGTTGCTAATATTTGCTTCTATAATATATATATATATATATTTTTTTTTTTTTTTTTTTTGAGACGGAGTCTCGCTCTGCCGCCCAGACTGGAGTGCAGTGGCCGCATCTCAGCTCACTGCAAGCTCCGCCTCCCGGGTTCACGCCATTCTCCTGCCTCAGCCTCCGGAGTAGCTGGGACTACAGGCGCCCGCCACCTCGCCCGGCTAGTTTTTTTGTTTTTTTTTTCAGTAGAGACGGGGTTTCACCGTGTTAGCCAGGATGGTCTGGATCTCCTGACCTCATGATCCGCCCGTCTCGGCCTCCCAAAGTGCTGGGATTACAGGCGCTTCTATAATGTTTTGATTCATGTCTGTCTTCTCAATGTCACTTATCTATATTCTCACTAGACTGTGGGCTCCAGGATGGCAGAGGCTAGGTCTGTTTTGTGGTCACATTTATTCCACGATTCCTGGCAAATGGTGAATTCTCTGTGGATCTTGATAAATGAATGGATGATGTAACCAGGTATCTATCATTCTCTACTTGTCAGTAGCTCCTTTTCACTGCTACTCTGTCTTGTCTTAATTGCTGACTATTTTGTAACCAAGCATCTACCTCAGATTTCTCCTCAGGGTGAATTCTGTGTGCTCTGTGATGGTTGTTTACTACTCAGAGGACTGAACTGCTAAAAAGTCTGCTCTCCAAATAATTGCTTAGGGATGGGAGGAGGCAGAGAGAGATTCAAGACAGGGAGAGAGGGAGAGAAAAGGAGGCTGAGCAAAGAACAGAAAACAGAGAGAAAGTGGAAGGGAAAAAACGAATTTCCCATTGTACTTTACGTCTGAGTAAATAATGTTTGCAATAGATCATTCAATTCTTTTCCCCATTGCTTTGTTCTTTCTAAAATATTACACTGTGGCAAGAGTGCACATTTATCATTCCTGGTCTCCAGTGAGTAGTTATTTAAAGCTCCACCCACCTGCATTTCCCTGTTCTCTCCTGAGGCCATTAGGAAGCTCCTGGTTAGTAGCAGATACAGCCTGAGGTAGGCTCCACAGACAACTGGGCACAGGAGGGGACGGGACCTACCGAAGCTGCACATTCAGCTGGTTGTCTCTTGTTGCCTTTTAAGCTTGCCCGGAGTTATGGAGTCTCCCAGCTGCTCCCTTCACATCCATTTCTGATCACAGGGCTAAATGGGCTCTGATTTATCACGTTCCGCCCCAGGTTGGGGTGCGTGGAGCAAGAATGTCCTGCAAATTCAAGTGGTCTTCATCTTTCTTTCTAACTGTCACATAATGGGTTCCCAGAAGAGCAGCGGACCCTGAGGTAGTGTGTAGTGAGCAGGACGTTTATCAAGTACCCTTGAGACTGACACTTTCAGTAGAAGAGGAAGGAAGCCTGAGTGGGTAGAGAGAGAAATACAGCTGAGATGCAGGCCCAACGATTGTGGCTGCCTCCTTGGGAAGCTGTGGAGCTAGAATGAGCCTTCAAAGTCATTCTCAGTTGGACTCAGAAGGCTAGGCCTCTAAAACACCAAATTGCTCTGTTCTTTTGTGTGGGTCACTCTGGAAAGGGCATGACCATGGGTGAGCTGCTTCTCTGCAGTCTTGGCAATCCCTGAAGGGACTGACAGCACTCCCTGCAGCAGGGGCAGCACAGCCTTCATCGAAGGGGAGTCAGGGTGGCACAGCACAGTGCCAGGCACACTGACCCCCCATAGGCTGGGAAGCTTTATCTAGATTTTACACCCGAGAACAGTACGTAGATGATGAGTTAACACATAGTTGGAGTAAAATGCCTGCAGTGGAGTGCTGGAGCAGGCTTGTCCCAGCTTTTGAGAACTGATCATTAAATATTCAACAATTTTGTGAGCCTGTCGAAAACTTGAAATGGGCCATGATAGGAGTATTTATACCACAGAAATTGGCAAATGCTACTGATCAGGGCTTGTGAGGTTTTGTTTTTGTTTTTCTCCAGACAGATGGTTTACAAGCCCATCACTACATACAGGCTTACCTAATTTCATTTTTAGGAGAATTGGAAATATCTAAACACTTCATTTTTCACCTCCCCAAAAAGTCCTTTCCTACTTGACAATTGTCTTAAAATTTTACTGTTAGAGCATCACATTTTCAGCTCAAACTCTGACTGCCTCTAAGATCACATGGCGAAGTGCATAAGGTTCTACAATTAGACCTAATTGAATCTCATCTCTGCCACTCCTAGCACTGAAATCTTTGGTAGGTTAATTTCTCTGAGCATATTTTTTCTTATCAATAAAGCAGGGATTATTGATACTACTTTAGAGAGTTACTTTCAGTACTAAAGAGAAAAGTTATGTTTAAAATTAGGCAAGTTATAACTATTAGTCTACTTCCTTTTCTCCTTCCATAACATCTGTCCTTAGTGGGCATGGATTTCCCCTTGGAGTAAGAAGTCTGAGGAGGGCATGATGGAGAAAGTCTGGTGTTGCTTTTTATCGTACCATTTAAAATGGTGCTTAAATGCATTTAAAAAACGTGCATCAATTTAATTTTAAATCATGCTTTCTGCTGATTTCAGCACACACAGCTTCCTGCTTTACCCCAGTCCCCTCAAGGGTGCCTGCTGTGACTGTGGTCCTTGCTGACTCAGCCCTTGCCAGTCCAGCTTCCCCAGGCCAGTTGCTCCCTGGTGAGGTCATGTGATGGGGGAAGCTGTATACACACTTCAAAGCTAAGGTCTGAAAAAGATACTGCAAACTCAAAAAAAAAAAAAAAAAAAAAAGAAAAGAAAAGTAAGGCAAAGAAAGAAACTCTAGGATTGAGATGCTCCTGTATATTCTGAAGTGATAGAAAGCAGTTTCTTTTGCCTATAATAAAAAAAAAATAGCCAATATTAAGATCTATTCTAGATTGGAAAAAAAGAAAAAAAGAAATCATTGTTGATGTGCAAAGTTTCAATGGTTTTGGATGCATGGCTCCTGACACCTGAGGAATGAGTAGCTCTTGGTGAGATACAGGACCAGGCTCTTCTCACATGCATCTGGTATCATGTCAGTCTTAGACTAAAGTCACATTATTATGTCAATACCACAGCTAGTGAGGGGTGGTAGAGCAACCCCCACATGAATGGCAGACTTACAAGGGACCAGCAGCAGCCAATTCAAGTGTGCAGAAAACGAGAAGGCCTGGAGTCTGGGCATCTATGTCCAAGGGTAGGAAACCCAGGATATATGGTGTTGACCTTAGCAAAGAGTCACAGAGATAGCAAAGGTGAGTTTGTGCATCAAGAATCTTATGCAAAGCATAGGAGAGTTTCTAGCCATTGGTGGTTTGTTGCCATGGCAATGATCTAGAAAATTTAGATGTCCTCGATGTATTTGCATCCAATGAGAACAAATTCAGCAGTTGAGTGGGTGACCTGAACCCACTTATGAGTAGGAGATGGGATACTGAAGTTAAAAGGCCAATCTCTGGAGCCATATAACTTGGATCAAATGCCACTTAACAGCTGTGTGATCTTAGGTAAGATAATTAACCATCCTATGCTTCAATTTCCTAACTACTTTGTAGGGCTATTGTGAATTGCAAATGAGAAATTTCATGTGAAGCGCTTAGAGTGTCTGGCTCATAGTAAGTGCTCAAAGTATATTAACTGTTACTTGTTATTGTTGTTATCAGCAAAGCAATGGACTTGCAATTAGAAGCTATGATTTGAGTCAAGACCTTGGCTATTTACAAGGTAGGTAACCTAGGGCAAATGACATACCTTGTAAACAGCTAAGGCCTTAGCTCTGAGCCTGGTTCCACCTCTGTAAAACTGAGGTGTGCATACTTAACTCAAAGGGTGTTGTAAAGAAACAAAAGAGACACTGTGTATGAAGGAAACTTTAAAACTGTAACAGCCTTATGGAAAGATTTTTTTTATTACTTACTATTATTATTAATTGGCAAATAGTAAATGTACCAGGTTATATGTGAGGAAGTCAAATCCTAAACTTCAGCCCCACACAAGTTATAATAATGACAGTGTATTTTCTTTTCCATGGAAATTTTTTATTTACAAAGGCTTCTCCTGTTGCATTGTCCATTCAGTCTCACCATTATTCCATAAGACAAACAGATATGACCCACGTTACAGAGAAGGAAACCAAAGTTCTGGAAGCTTAAGTGATTTGGCCAAGTTTGATTTACAACAGAACTAGGATTCGGACCAGGGCTTCTGACTCCAAGTTCAATGTCCTTTCTACAACTCCATGCTGCCAAGTTAAATGTTTAGAATTATGTAAATGTTTTGGTGTTAATTCACCACTTAATTTTGCATGGAGTCATAGGCACTACCTACCTCCAATGAAATAACAGTGTTTACATCTGTCATTTTTGCTTGTATAATGTTCACAATGGGACATTTCTAACTTCTAGCATTTTAATGACTTGAAAAGTATTTATAGCTTTGTGGTATTCTAGTCTCACCAATTCTCAATGATAACTTGTTATTTGTCTCTGCATTGTTCTCCCTTCACTGTTCCTCTGTAATTTAGTTTTGCTTCTATGAATTTCAATGAAAATGTAGATATTTCAGTGATCATCCTCTTTTTTTTTTTTTTTTTTTTTTGAGACAGAGTTTCACTCTTGTTACCCAGGCTGGAGTGCAATGGCGCTATCTTGGCTCACTGCAACCTCCGCCTAATGGGTTCAAGCCATTCTCCTACCTCAGCCTCCTGAGTAGCTGGGATTACAGGCATGTGCAACCATGCCCAGCTAATTTTTTGTATTTTTAGCAGAGATGGGGTTTCTCTATGTTGGTCAGGCTAGTCTTGAACTCCTGACCTCAGGTGATCCACCCACCTTGGCTTCCCAAAATGCTGAGATTACAGGCCTGAGCCACCATGCCTGGCCAATCCTCCATTTTTTAACTGTTAACATGCATAATACTAAGTTTTCTAGTTGGAGGGATTTGCCACAGACTTCCAGTAATTTTTGAAAAGAATGAAAATAACTCAATAGGTTTGGACATTCAATTAGTGTTTATTGCTCACCTGCCTGATTCTGTATTAGGCCTTTTCAGATATTTTATCACACTTAAAAATCATGGCTGGGCACGTGGTGGCTCACATCTGCAGTCCGAGCACTTTGGGAGGCTGAGGCGGGTGGATCACTTGAGGTCAGGAGTTCATGACCAGCCTGGCCAATATGGTGAAACCCAGTCTCTACTAAAACAAAAATCGTCTGAGCATAGTGGTGCGTGCCTGTAATCCCAGCTGCTCAGAAGGCTGAGGTAGGAGAACCATTTGATCCTGGGAGGCAGAGGTTGCAGTGAACCAAGATCAAGCCATTGCACTCCAGCCTGGGCAACAGAGCGAGACTCTGTCTCAAAAAAAAAAAAAAAAAAAATTATAACAAGTCTGAGTCCCCAGTTCTTAACTTTTCTTATATTCTATTTTCAGCTTTTATTATCCCTTGATCTTTAAAAGATAATTTTTAAAATATATTGATTTTCATTAGTAACTCCATTATATTTGTAGAATAACTTCATAAATGGTAACTTTACAAGATATTCCTTTAGAATGACAAGAAAGTATTTTACCTGAAGGAATTAAAATAATCCCACAATATTATGCAACCACTATAAATTTTGGTAAATTTCCGTCAGTCACTTTACATATTTTTTTCTGTGTAGCTTAAATCCGATGGTCGCTAAAGCTTTGTAACTTGCTTTACTTACTTGTTATCATAACCTAAACCTTCTCTCAGACTTTTAAAAATTGACTGTAATGGATGGAAATGTGCTTGATTTTGTAGTTGTTTCTAAATTTTCACTAATATAAAAAATACTTCAGTGAATACCTATCTGTATAAAGATTTTCCTATATTTTGAAACATTAAATAGGCTATTAAACATTAAATAACTATCAGATAACAGCTATAAAATATTTATTAGAATAAATGTCTTCTGGGTCTTTGAAAAAGCGCTGGAAAGTGGCAGAAGAGCCAACTGAAATCAACGGGAAAAGGATTAATTACCAAATACCTACGAATTTTCCTAGGACAATTGGCTGTCAATATGGAAGAAAAAGAATTAGATACCTATCTCACATCTTACTGCAAATAAATCTGAGATGGATTAGAGACTTAAGTAAAAATCAAACTATACAACTTTAGGAGAAAATATATATATGACATCAGGATAGGAAAATATTTTTAATGATATCACCAAAAGCATAAATAATAAAGTAAAAATGGAATACATTTTACTACATTAAAATAAACTTTTGCATGAAAAAGATACTATCAACAAAGTTAAAAGACAAAGTTTAAAAGCTTAA
Organism: Theropithecus gelada; assembly: GCF_003255815.1. NCBI lineage: Eukaryota > Metazoa > Chordata > Mammalia > Primates > Cercopithecidae > Theropithecus > Theropithecus gelada. The sequence continues at coordinate 148,450,640 of NC_037669.1, forward strand.
GGAGATCATGAGAATAGAAGAATGTATTTGAAATCTAAATAACCAAAGCAGAATAGTAACCAGATTACATTAATAACTAATCAATAAGAAAAACTAATACTGAGTAAAAGAGATCAGAAAATTCACTAAAGAGATACCACAAAGGCCAATAAATAAGGAATATATGTTCCTTTAATTAGTAATGAAAAATTTTAAGTAAATGATCATGTGATATCATTTCATACTTACCAGATTGCCAAAAATTAGAAATTTGTCAATACTAAGTATCGGCTAAAATCTGGGGAAATACTCTTATACTTTACTGTGGGAGTATAAATTGGTATAGCCCCTCTAATTTGGTGATACCTACTAAAGTTGAAGGTTTATATACCTCATACCCCAGCACGCCCACTTCTAGGTATTTTCACTTCTGGAGAAACTCTCACATGTATACACAGACTTAAGTACAAGAATATACATTGCAGCATTTCTAGTAATGGTAACAAGAGAAGGGAAAAAAATCAAATCATGATATATTCATCTCATAGAACATTACACAGCAGTTTAAGTGAGTGGATGAGGTTCACTTGTATATTAATATACATAAATCTTAAAAACTATGTTGAATGCAAAAGGCAAGAGGATGCCTTTTATATTCAATAAATGTAAAAGGGTATTTATGACACAATTTTAAAATAAATATACAAAAATATTTTAAAATTAGGTGGCTGTGGTGGTATGCACCTGGGGGTCCTAGCTACTTGGGAGGCTTAGATGGAAGGATCACTTGAGCCCACGAGTTCCAGGTTGCAGTGAGCTATGATTGCACCACTGTACTCCAGCCTGGGCAACAAAGCAAGACCCTGTCTCAAATATAATAAAGTAAAAACACACAAGCAATACTAATTATGGTTTATGACCACACACATATGAAACACATAAACACAGTAATGGAAGGAAAGGGCACTGATGTCAGGGCACTGCTTATTTCCAGGGCTGGGTGAGAAGAGGAGGAACTTCAACTCCAGCATATCATTTAAAATTTGTTTGAGGTGAAGTTAAGCACATACATAAAATAAGAGAAAAACGTCTCTGGTTTAGAATTTCCAAGCTTGGTGCTGCCTCTGAACAAGTTGGATCTTGCACATGTCTCTCCATCTCTCTGGAGGATTATATTAGGTCAGGATTTTTGTTTTGTTGTTTTTTGTTTGTTTGTTTGTCTTTGAGATGGAGTCTTGCTCTGTTGCCAGGCTGGAGTGCAGTGGCGCGATCTCGGCTCACTGTAACCTCCGCCTCCCAGGTTCAAGTGATTCTTCTGTCTCAGCCTCCCGAGTAGCTGGGACTACAGGCGTGTGCCACCATGCTGGGATAATTTTTTTGTACTTTTAGTAGAGACAGGATTTCACCATGTTGGCCAGGATGGTCTCCATCTCTTGACCTCATGATCCGCCCACATCAGCCTCCCAAGGAGCTGGGATTACAGGTGTGGGCTACCGCACCCAGCCGATACTAAGTCAGGGTTTTAAACCTTTTCTTTTCCAAATGGCAAAAAGCCCTTCATTCAAAGAAAATCTAACAAAGAAAGGACTTCACAGTGTGTCAAGCAGGTGAAGTCAAAACTGCTAAGACAGGAATGGAGGGGGCAGTTGTCCCCACTTTCCATTACTGCCACCCTTCTCCCCAACTAGGTGACCTCTAAGGCAGCTTCTCCCTCTAATGGCCTAGCTGTCAATGCACTGGCTGTTAGTCTGCACGAGGTATGACCCATTTCTTTGACAAGTGCCTGCCACGTCTGAGGGCTCTTCAGCAAGCATCTGGAGAAATGGAAGAATGCTTTTTACTATGAAACCATCCCCTAACTTGCCCTCTCCACAGATTTGAATGTCTTGAGTAAAATTTCTCCCCATTTTAAAAGCATTCATTTATTAATTTTGCTGCTCTTATCACCTCTTTAATTTTCTTAACTTAGCACATCTTCATTATTTTGGCCCTTACCACTCTGTTTCCTGTTGTCCTCTCCTACCTCCTTCCTCCCCTTTTGCGGCCTTTGTCCTTTTATTTCCCCTCTCCCTTGTTCCTCCTGTTCATCCAAGAGCCATTTATCAGGTTCCTGAAAAAGCCACTGCTCAGCCTGCCCTATGAAAGGCCCAGAGCCCACCTTGCCATCACTCATTTTTTCTTTAACCTCCTGTACCCACTTCTTGGTGTAAGTCAGTCAGAAATGATCAAAAACCACTTCCTAATTATGAAACCCAAAGGATTTTCCCTTGGTCCTTAAACTCCTTTTTTCAGCAGCTGACATCAGAGCAGGGAAGGTGGAGTCGGTTCCTCCCCATCCATTCTCTGAGCCAGGTGCAAAAACAGGTCCACTTTGGGCGGTTGCATTCTTACATCTCTTTCTGTTTATTGAATTTCAGATACATAGTCAATGATTGGGGAAAATTATGACTCAAATGCAATATTATGAAATTATTCTGAAAGAGTGTTTGATGTTTATCTGAAGTTCCAATTTCACTCAGTATCCTGTGTTTGTATTGCTAAGCCTAGCAGCACTGCATGAGAGAGTGGCAGCTCCTTCTCATCCTCCACCTCTTTCTGGCTTTCTGCAGCCCTGGGTTTCATTCTCCTCCTATCTCTGATTGTTGTCTCTCTCCCTGGTGGGGCCACTGCGTCCCCTCCCAGCATTCTGTCTTTGATCCTTGGCTCTTTTTTATGGCACTCACTTCCCACATATCCCATGTATGCTCATCAACTCATTTTTTCCATACCGATGATTCGGGATCATTTCTCCTTGGCCCTGACTTTGCCACCAGGTACATACTTCCGAGCGGTGTACAGGCACCTCCAACTTAGTGAGCAGAAGCCTCCATGGGCCCTCAGCCTTTCTGACCCTCTTACTCCTGGTGAGTCAGCTCCTCCTCAGTCATATTCTCAGTCACTCACCCAGGTACAGAAACATAGGTTCCTTATGGAGTTTTCTATTTTTACCTCTATTTTACCCATAAACCCTGCTAGTCCTCCCTGCCATGTGCCTGGCTTATTTTAAGAAAACACATGTTGAGTGAATGGATGTCTCCTGGTCTTGTTTCTCTCTTTCCATTCTATCCCAGCCACCTTCATTCACACTATCATTACCTTGTGCTCATTCTGGTAACTGCAGCCTGGCAATGGTTTCCCTTCATCCGGGACAATCTTGAGGTCTCTGCAAACTAATCTGCACGGACATCTTCTTTAAAAAAAAAAAAAAATATATATATATATATATATTTTTTTTTTTTTTTTTTTTTTTTTTTTTTTTTTTATGGGAG